>NC_133619.1:75435991-75735991 GCF_048593235.1 Sminthopsis crassicaudata | reverse complement strand
ATATTATTGAATTTGAGTTGCTACAGAGACTAGATTTAGTTAGTACTGAAAATTTTCTATCTATAAGCATAACCAAAAGTCTGCAAAATTAAACAAAATAAAGAACCCTACTAATCCTTATGGGAGGAAAAATGTCTGTCTTGAAGTTATGTTGACAAGAAAAGATTTCCTGAAATGAACCTCTTTAGCAGTGAACACACAACATACACCAACACATAGGATAAATTATTGCAATTTCTAACAGGCTCCTTAGAAAAACAGCTTGTCAAACAAGAGCACACAGGAATTCAGCTGTCAGGTTTAGATTTCTCACTAAAAAAAGTGTATATAGTATAGAAATCATGGCATTAAACTTTTCAATTATTCTTGTTAGCACTTATAGCTCAGGAAGACATAGAGATGAAAGTCTTTAGACTTTTCCCTCATTTACCTCTCTCCTTGCCAAAAGAAACTTCTAAGGTACTTCTATATCAGAGGAGATAAAACAGAGAGAGAGAGAGAAATTTAAAGATGGAGATCTAGAAATCACACCCATTTCATGGATTAACCATATTTCATCTGATTTACTATGATCATAATAACTCACATTTTGCCTGATATCACTTGTAAATGTTTAAGATCCATATTCCTCCCAAAAAAAATTATATAGGAAATACATTTAAGTTTAATCTGAATTATTAACATTTTTTCCATCACTTTCTTAAGTATAGAGACAATCAATAAAACAATAAAGCAAGTCCTGATTTGTAGTTTTTTCAAACTTCTGAGAGAGAGAAGAAAACTAAAAACTGAAATACATGGACTCAGAACTAGTATAATACCATTAACAAACAGTGTCTTTAGTTGGTCCTCAATTAGAAGAGATGGAGAAGAATAAGACCAAGAAGGGAAAGCTGTAGAAAATATTGAGGGAGGATTGGACCTTGATAAGGACATGGCATGAAATATATTGGGAAGCATTAAAGAGATTAAAGCTTCTCTCCTAATGAAACATTTACTTTGAGATCCTAGATTCCCAGGCCCCTGTTTTTAGAAGATCCAACTTTCCCTTTTCCTTCTTACCTCCAGCTCAGGTCTGGTCTTCAGAGCTACGGAAAGTGAAAGAAAAAAGGTGATGGCCAAGCATTAGCTAGGCAGAGGCTTCAGAGATTATGACCTCTCCCCTCCAAAGGGAACTCACACAATCTGCAGACAAAGCCACAAACACATCCCTCCTCTAATTAGGTCACAGATTTGCTCCAGTAACTTCATGGGACATGAATGACAACTGAATACAATTTTATAAATCCCATAGACAGGTATGCTGGAGCTAGCATAAACCACCTCATAAGAATGGGCAGACAGTCTGGCTTTAATAAAAACAATATCCAGCTTATGAATAGCCTTATTAGACTAGCTGATTGAAAGGAGCTATACCAATGTAGTCTATCACAATTGTAAAATGTTGTGTATATTATACCTTATATAATGATTTCTGTTTATCATAAACCATCTCCCTCTGTGTGCAGTCTTGGTAAGAATTCTGGACATGGAAGTAATAAAGATCTGGGTTCAAAATAAAACATCCCCCAATTAAATGGACAAGTCAACAACTACTTAGTCTCAATTTCCTTATCGTAAAATGGCAATAAAAATACCCATAGTGCTTACCTCACAGAGCTAGAATATAGATATATAGATATAAAAACAAACTGATGATATCTGCATATCAAAAATATAGCTATATTATCTCTATATCCATTTATATCTTGTATATTATTGATATATATAGGGTTTCCTAAAATTTTTAGTACAGTTTTATGTTTTAGTAGCTTAAGACCACACTAAGATTTCTGGAGCACTCTATTACATAAACAATTAGGTCTTGATTAGTGTGAATAATAAACTCCCTTAAATGGTCACGTATTCAGGTGCACTCTATTTGAACTCATGTAGAATGTGGTCATTGGTTCCAGACCAGAGGAAAAAATGAAATTCAAATTCAATTAAAGTGATCACTTCAGGGATTGGAAGACAAAATATAATGCTTTAAAGTTTGCAAAAATGATTGTCTATCTATCCATATATCAGTGTTTAATTTTTTTTTTTTTCAGTCTTAACTTGTGATTTCACTGGTGCAGGGACCTTCTGGTGAAGTAACTCCATCTGAGGATGTGTCTCTATAACTGTTCTACAACTGGGAGTTACCTGAAGCACTGAGAAGTTCAGTGATTTGGCCAAGCTTAGTATATGTCAGAATTGAGGCTTGAACCCAGAGATTTTGACATAGGGACTAGATTATTCATATTGCCTCTCATATGTCATTCATCACTATTATTATTAAATCTCTAAGATTCTGTGGACCCACTCAGAAAAAAAAGTAAGGAGGATTATTGACATGACCCTTTTACATTTAATTTAAGAATCCTTAGTAGTGTCCCAGTTATTATATAATGACTCTTCTTCCCCAGAACTAGATATTCTAGTTTCCCTGTTACTCATATTGAATACAGAAAAGCAAGCAACAGAATCAATAGTGAGCCATCCAACCCTTCCAAGTTATACACATATATGATCTGAAACCTGAGACTCAGTGATCTGTCCTGCCTCTGATACTTGGGAAGAACCTAGGAATATATAGGAGTACCCTTATTCCATTAAGTGTACCTGAACACCCCCCACAAATTTTTCCTCTTTTCCCTTAAAATATAAATCAGATAAATCCCTGACTACTTGCTTGGGCACCTCTTTGTGAGATTAGTGGTCTAGGAATTTAGTTTTTGCCTTGGGGTATAGAATAAATTGTCACCTAGAAAAGGAATGTTGCTTAATTGGGCCTAAGTAATGATCATTTCACTAGGTCAAAGATAACCTAATTTCTTACTTTCATCCCTAAGGCAGAGTTCTATTGTTTCTAAATTCTCTTTCAAGTATTATTTCATTCCACTCTTAAAATAGTATACCTTAGAAACAAAAATTTAAAACCAAATACTGTAGAACCAAAAGGAGAAGTCTTATTTATCAAATATATTGCTATAAAAAAGGGCTCAATAGACTTTATTTTACCCCTTCTAAAAGAAATAACCAGCCTAGAACTAGGCACAAAGCTCATTATATTAGCCAAATTAGATAGGGAACCAATTTAACAATTAACAAAGGGTTGACAGACTTCTGCCATCTATCCAGGATTCTTAATCCTTCCTCTCTCTCTCTCTCTCTCTCTCTTTCTCTCTCTCTCTCTCTCTCTCTCTCTCTCTCTCTCTCTCTCTCTCTCTCTCTCTCTCTCTCTCTGTCTCTCTCTCTGTGTATCTCTCTCTGTCTGTCTCTCTGTCTCTCTCTCTCATCTCTCTCTCTCTGACTCTCTCTGTCTCTCTGTCTCTCTCTGTCTCTCATTACCCAGTTTTTCTCTGTCTCTCTCTCTCTGTCTCTCTCTCTCTGTCTCTCTCTTTCATCTCTCTCTCTCTGACTCTCTCTTTCTGTGTGTCTCTCTCTGTCTCTCTCTGTCTCTCATTACCCAGTTTTTCTCTGTCTCTCTCTCTCTGTCTCTGTCTGTCTCTGTCTCCTCTGTCTCTCTCTTTTTAGCTCAGTGTTTCCTAAACATCATCATGATGTCCTCCATAAAGACCTCTATGTCTTTCCTGAACAGATCTTCCTTCTCCCTTTCCCTGATCTAATTGTTTTTTACATGTTCCTCTTGTCATTCTACTGACCCTGTGTTCTGTAATTCCTAATCTAAATGACCCACTAAGCCAAATAGTCATTTTGCAGAATTCTGCTAGATCTCTTGTACTATCAAGCTCTTTCTTAATGTATATTATATATAGATTTTCCAAGTTCTAGAGGCACATCTACTATGGGTAAAAATGCCAAATAAAGTGATGTGAATTCTATCTGTCCTGGATAAACCCCAAATGCCAATTGGGCATGCTCTTTTCCATAACATGTCTAATGGAAATTTTAGAAATGTGTTTGTGTTTGGTGGGAGTAAAAGTTTGGAAATTCTATGTTAGTCTGAGAACACATAGCTAAAAAGCAGGAACCACATGCCCTTAATTTGCTTTCCCGAACTTCCAGGATACTGTCAGTGACAGGGGTGGGTACAAAATCTTTTAAAATATTCTGGAGGATTGCTACTTTGTCTTCTTTTTTTTATTTCTTCTTCCATCCCATTAGCAATTTGCCAGAGGCATTGCTGAAAACACATCTTCAGTTTAAGAGTAAGCAACAGAAAAGTGATAAAGAAGATAAACTATATATTCCTGAAAGGTATTATAGACAATGAAGTCCTATCAGTCAGTGCTCAACATATATGTATCAAATGGTATAGCATCTAAATATTTGAATAAGTTAAATAAGCTATAGGAGGAAATTGATAATAAAGTTATACTAGTGTAAAACCTCAACTTTTCTACTCTCAGAACTAGAAAAATCTAATCTAAAAATAAACAAGAACAAAGTTAAGCAAGTGAATAAAATTTTTAAAAAGTGAGTTATGATAGAACTCTGGAGAAAATTGAATGGGAATAGAAAAGTATATACCTTTTCCTCAGCAGTGCATGATGCCTACACAAAAAATGACCATGTGTTAGGACATAAAAACCTTTGACCAAAAGCAAGAAAGCAGAAATAACAAATGTATCCTTTTCAAATCAATGCAATTGCAAAATTTATTGCAAATTAATATGGTGAAATTTATATTCAATAATGGACAATGGAAAGAGAAATTCAAATTTAAATGGAAACTAAATAGTTTAATCCTAAAACGCACTCTCCAACTTGCCAGTATTGATTTTCATTGGTTTTAATTGCTTAATGGTAGTCTTGCACAAAATAATTAATATGAAAATGTTTTCATAATTGCATACGTATAACCTATATTTAATTGCTTAACATCTCAAGGAGTAGGGAAGGGAGGGAGGAATGGAAGGATGAACTCAAAATTATAAATAAAAATGTTTTAAAATTGGGGTGGGATTATACATTTAAAAAGAGAGTACAAAAGGAGAGATCAAACCTGAAAGCTAGATCTGAAACAGAAATGCAATTTCAAGACAATTCTACTGAGGCACATGGGTTTTATTTTTACTTCGAATGGTTAAAAACAGAATTTTTTTTTTAAGAGTAAAGAACAGAATAACATTTTGAAATATGCCTTATTATAGCTTATCAATAAATAACAATAGGTACAGATACCAAACATTGTTAGAATTCTTACAAGGTACTAAGACAGTAGAATTGATAGGAGACGATTATTTAAGTTAACATGATTCAGTATGATTGATCTGACCCTTCAAGGAGATGTTATGGGCCAGAACTTGAAACAAAGTACTGAGTTGAATTGAGGAGACAATAGTTAAATCTAATTTAGATTTAATCATACAACAAATAATGATTTCCTAGCGATATAATGATTGGTATGTACTCAGTGTACAGCATATAAGCAAGAAGCTTTCAGGGCAAAGAGCACACGCCCACTAAAGGACAAGCCCACTCTCGGAGGTGGAGACAGATTCATTCTAATGAGAGTTAGGAAAGGAGGAACCCCTTTTGGGTGGGCGCAAGGATAGTCCAGTGACGGTGCAAGAGTCCCCTGTAAAGGAATTTACAGGCCCGAAAACCTAGATTGATAAAAAGGTTTATTGTAGGGATTTGGAAGTACAGTTTAGTTAGTAAAGTTGAGGGTAGAGATAAAAAGGCACCGGTATAGGTCTAGTGGGCAGAAACCCTTGACATGACTGACATAAGGATGCCATGCTTAGGACTTCTGCAAAGCATGGACTCCAAAGTAGCCCCTTTTATAATGGGGGCTCTTGGTGATCTTGAAGGTGGGTGGAGTCCCAGGCTGCTGGTAAGTTTTTAGCCAGGGTCAGCATTGAATAGAATTCAATGGGTTTAAACTGTGGGGGTTGGGAAAACCCAAGTTAGCTCAGATCTGGTGGGGGCTGGAGAAAGCCTGGATATCATTGGAATTCAAAAGGGAGCTTTCTGACCAGGATTTGTGAATCAAAAGATCATAGCTTAAAGGGACCTCAACCCCATCATTTCCCCTCTCAAACAGTTAAGACTTAAATTCATTAAAAAAAAAAAATTGGGTCAGTGTCCCTCATTTGAGGCAAGGTTGAAGATTTTCTCCAAAGATCTTCAGAGTACCAGGGTCCCCTCTTGTTGTTGCCCCCTCAAACCGTCACCTCCAGATGCATGTGGGAAAAGGGGTGACGATCTCCTCTTAACTGGTTCGGGATGAGAAGGGTCATAGAGATTTGGAGTTTCATGCCAGGAGGTGAGGTGTGAGGTATGGGGGATGGCAGAGGGCATCAAGGGGGTGTCCCAGTCAGTTGTCCCCATTCAATTGTCCCCAGTCTATGTTCTCTGGGGTGAAGGGCGGCTGAGAATCCAAAGTTTGAAGCCTAGAGAAAACAGATCTCGGGAACAGATTAAAAGTGGGATGTCATCCAGGGTGGAGAATGGGGCCTTTAGCAAGAAATGCATCAGGTCCCTTCTGTGGGCTACTTGTCTGATGGCCCATCTAATTATCAAAGAGAAATAGGAGAAAATGCTGAGAAAAGATTATTTGTAGCCTAGCCCTTTCACCTCTAATTCCTCCTGGGGTTGGGAATTAAAGGATTGGACTCAGAAGTCAGGGGAGGCAAGAGGCCTTAATATCTATTGAAGATGAGAATGTACTTTAAGGTCTTGGAAATCTTTTAACAGTAGTGCTTTTCTTTAAAATAATAGAGTTGGAGCGTGGAGGCAGACAGCTACTTGAGCTCCACATTTTCTCTTAGGACTACTTCATGACAAGCCTCAGAGTTAATGCTTGACCGGAAAAGAAACCCACAAATAATCACCAACAGACGACATCCTTGAAATTTGCCAGAGAAGGTCTGTATTTGCTCTGGGGATGGGACGAACAGACTGAGCACAGACTGAGGGCAGGCAGCTAGAGGAGGCAGGCAGCTCACACTGCAGACTGAAGGGGGGAGGGGTATGATCTCTTCTGTTTCTGCAAAAAGACTTTTACCCCAGTGTGGATGTTCTGTATGGGAGCAAGCCAGGAGCAGCAGAGAGGGTGTAAACACCGGAGGTGAAAAATAAAACCCTGGAAAGCTAGCATCTCTCGGTACCAGCCACCCCCACCCCCACCCGGAGTGACTCAGCACGTTCTTAGAGCCTCAGAGTGCAGACACAGTACAGCCATCGCTGTCCTGCTAGTGCCTCGCAGCTGTCTCCCGCAGTCTGCAGATGAAGCCTGGTAACACCATCCAGCCCCATCCCCCCCAGAAACAGACCAGTTGTTTCTCTTGTCTTTAAATGCTTGGGATGACTTCTCCAGGCTCTCTTGCCAAGCTTCCCTTTCCTTTTCCCATTTTTCTTCTATCTCTCTTGTGAGAGCCTTTTTGATTTCCTCTATGAGAGTCTTATGTATTGAGGAGCAAATCATATCCCGTTAAGATTACCAGGTAAGAACTCAGGTTGTCTGGACAGTGACAAGGTGAGAATTCAGGTTGACTTGACAGTTCTCTGGCTCAGACCTTTGGTTTGGGCCTTTAAAGGGAGTTTACACCTTAGGAACTCTAGGAGGAGCAAGCTCATTGGTTGAAGTAATTTTTCCCAGAAGCCCTTGCGTTATCCCACACCCATTCTCTGGGAGGATAAAAGAAGGGCAGCACTGGGTCTGAGAGAATCGACTCTGGGATAGAGTTTTGACGCCAGGCAGGCTGAAAGGAGACCAGTCTGATTTGAGAAAGGACAAGAGTTGGAGCAGATTCAGAGCTCCCAAGAAACCTGAACATAGAGGAAAAGATTTTACAGATCTCATCCCAGAGAAGGATTATAATTGAGTAGACTACCAGACCCTCAATTCAAGAACTTTACAAATTGGCGTCCACATCGTGGGGCAAGGACTTTTGCTTTTCCTGACAAGGACTTATTCTGAGCCCTTCAGAAGAGCTAGCCCAGACCTTCAGATTTAAGGACTTATTCTGAGCCCTTCAGAGGAGCTAGACCAGGATCATCACAATTTGGCGCCCGAACAGGGACAGACACGATCCTGATTCCAGTGGAAAAGCCTCCACTCCAGATCTCAGTCTCTCTGACCCAGTAACAAGGAAACTTTGTTAAAAATTAAGTGAGGGTTCTAATAGACAAATAAAGAACTTAACTTGTTAAGGGCTAAAGGGAAGAGGCAGAAACACAAACAGAATCGCCTGTGAAACAGCCTAAGCTTATGACAAGATTAGAAAAACCATTGATTAAAGCTAAGAGAGAAGGACAGGATATAAGTGATTTTATACATGCATATCCTGTGATTGAAGAGATTGATTCTGTAGGTCAAAAAAGGAGAAGATATGCAATGGTCTTGAATTGTGAGGGTCTGGTAGTCTGCTCAATTATAATCCTTCTCTGGGAGGAGATCTGTAAAATCTTTTCCTCTGTGCTCAGGTTTCTTGGGAGCTCTGAATCTCCTCCAACTCTTGTCCTTTCTCAAATCAGACTGGTCTCCTTTCAGCCTGCCTGGCGTCAAAACTCTATCCCAGAGTCGATTCTCTCAGACCCAGTGCTGCCCTTCTTTTATCCTCCCAGAGAATGGGTGTGGGATAACGCAAGGGCTTCTGGGAAACATTACTTCAACCAATGAGCTTGCTCCTCCTAGAGTTCCTAAGGTGTAAACTCCCTTTAAAGGCCCAAACCAAAGGTCTGAGCCAGAGAACTGTCAAGTCAACCTGAATTCTCACCTTGTCACTGTCCAGACAACCTGAGTTCTCACCTGGTAATCTTAACGGGATATGATCTGCTCCTCAATACATAAGACTCTCATAGAGGAAATCAAAAAGGCTCTCACAAGAGAGATAGAAGAAAAATGGGAAAAGGAAAGGGAAGCTTGGCAAGAGAGCCTGGAGAAGTCATCCCAAGCATTTAAAGACAGAGTGGATAAAGGGATCAAATCATTGAGAAATAAAATTAGTGAGCTGGAAAAAGAAAACAGCTCTCTAAAAAATAAAATTGATGAAATGGGAAAAAAGTCCATAGAAGATAAAAACTCAATTGGACAATTACAAAAAGATATTTAAAAAGTGAGTGAAGAAAATACATCATTGAAAATTAGAATGGAACAAGTAGAAATGAATGACTCAAGGAGAAAACAAGAAGTAGTCAAGCAAAACCAGAAAAATTAAACAATTGAAAAGAATTCAAGTACCTTATTGGAAAGACAACAGACCTGGAAAACAGATCCAGAAGAGACAATTTGAGAATAATCGGACTCCCTAAAAAATGTGAGGAAAAAAAGAGCCTGGACACTATTTTCCAGGTAATTATCAAAGAGAACTGCCCAGACATTTTGGAAACAGAGGGTAAAATAGACATTGAAAAAATTCATAAATAAATTAGAGGGACATAGGATAGTTTACCTCTCAGACTTGTGGAGGAGGAAGGAATTTGTGACCAAAGGAGAACTAGAGATCAATATTGATCACAAAATAGAAAATTTTGATTACATCAAATTAAAAAGCTTTTGTACAAACAAAACTAATGCAAACAAGATTAGAAGGGAAGTAATAACTTGGGAAAACATTTTTAGAGTTAAAGGTTCTGATAAAGGCCTCAGCTCCAAAATATACAGAGAATTGACTCTAATTTATAAGAAATCAAGGCATTCTCCAATTGATAAATGGTCAATGGATATGAACAGACAATTTTCAGATGATGAAATTGAAACTGAGTGAAACAAGCAGAACTAGGAGATCATTTTACACTTCAACAATGATACTATATGAGGATGTATTCTGATGGAATCCAATTCCAATTGATCAATGATAGACAGAATCAGCTATACCCAGAAAAGGAACACTGGGAAATGAGTGCAAACTGTTAGCATTTTTTGTTTTTCTCCCCAGATTATTTTTACCTTCCAAATCCAATTCTTCCTTTGCAACAAAAACAACAAAATTTAGTTCTGCACATATATATTGTACCTAGAATATACTATAACATATTTAATATGCATGGGAATGCCTGCCATCTAAGGGAGGGGGTGGAGGGAAGGAGGGGAAAAATTCAGAACAGAAGAGAGTACAAGGGATAATGTTGTAAAAAATTACCTATGCATATGTACTGTCAAAAAATGTTATAATTATAAAATTAATTAAAATAAAATAAAATAAAATAATAGAGTTGGTTCCTCAATAAGCAAAGATCCTAAATCTTTTTCTTCCTAGTTTCCCCACTCTTTATGAGGGAGGGGTGAAAGGAGTCAGAGGGGTGCACAGTATCAGCATAGCCTACCCAGCTTACCAGCCCCTGAGGTGTTCAGGCTGTCCTAGGATAAAGGGAAACAGGGCCAGACCCCAAATTCCTACCAGGGAACAGGATGCTGGGGGCCAGTTCAGCCCCTGTGGTGTTTGCTGAGGTATTTTTCCTACAAGAGTCTGGGAGAGATTTGTATTAAAAAGCACATCTGCTCTGAGTGTTTCTTTCAGGAGACAGAAGTTACCCTTAAAAGAGAAGAACTGAGAGTCTCAGGTTATCAAGATAAAGGGAAACCAACAGGTATTAGAAATCATTTTTGGTCTTACAGATCTCTATTAATTGTCCAGTAACAGACAGGTGACCAGGCTAAATACTTATTTGCCCAAGCATTTAGGGTACAATAATTACATATAATCAGGCTGGAAACAGCAAGGTATGACATAATTGAATAGCATTAACAATTTCTATTGACTATTGCTCTGATCTTAGAAATCAGTTACAGGAGGAAAAAGTGCAAGAACATAAATTCTAAACAAATATTTATCATAACCTTATATTGATAGCAGTAAGGAATTTGTCCCAATAAGTTCATAACTGAAACAATTATCATATCCAAATAGATGTTTCATAAGTGAATATTATTCATACAAATCTGTTTGCTTTTAAAATACCCAATACATAGAAAAATATCCCAAATTAAATATTGCCCTTAACAGAAATATTTTCAAAAGGACAAGGAAAAAAAAACTTATTATTTTAGAGGCTCTGACCCAATACAATGCAATAATTTAAACTTATACAGAATGTCCAATTCCACGTGAAAGAATTAAAGAAGTTCTTAAAAACTGCTTTTAAACTTTTAAACCTAGGTTAAGTTTGAGTTTTATTGCTCTTTCCCAATCTTGTTTGTTTTGAAAGGAGCTAGCTTTGGTGGGTGTGTTTCCGAGACAGCAAAGGAAGCCCTTTCAAGGTGGGTGGAGATAGATTAGTTAATCTGTTCAGTGGAATTTTTTTTAAGGCAAGTGTTAAGAGGTGGTAATTGGACCCCAACTCTATAGCTTTCGTTCTCTTTAGGTGTCCCTAAGAAAGAGAGAGAGATATGACAAAAACTTTTAATTTTTGTCTATTTTGCAGATATATCTACAATTGATGTCTCAATGTAAATATAACAGCTGAGCGTTTTGAGCTCCATACAGCCTCAATCAAGTCATGGGAAATTGAGCTCTCCACCTCGATGATAGAGGGGGTGGGGATTTATGTTACAATATATCAGAAAGACTGAAATAGAGGCAAGAGCAATTAAACTATTGGAGTAGGTCTCCAGAGAGATGACAATCAGGGGAGACAGCATCTTGATAAGACATTCCCATAGCTTGGGATGGGAGAGGCATTCTGATATTCTAAACCTAAGTTCTTTTATGTTTATCAGGTCTTCTGATAAGGAAGCAGGGGAGGTTTTACAGAACAGAGAACCAGGAAAACTGAGGTGGGGATGAGTCAGGATAATTAGGGAAACTGAGTTAGGACAAAAATAAATAAACCAGACTAAGACTATAAAAAAATACAAGGATTTATGGCAAGAACCAGTTTCTTCCCAATAACCCCAGAATTATTAGCATCAAACAGCATTTCTCATTCACGGAGACACACAAGCCTTCCTGTTCGAACCTCTGCAGTTGGGGGGCATCTTAGCCATAGATGGACAGTCTTTAGGTCTGTGGTCATTTGTGCATTAAACTCAGCATCTATTGAATAGCAGTGATCAAGGCAACCCTGCTGGGGCTAGAAGAGGGGGAAAAGTGGGGCTTGGAGAAACTCTACTTGAACCCCTTTTCTCTGGACAAGAGCTGCTAGTAGGAGGCATATTTCTGAGTAAATTATGCAATCAGACCAAGACAGGGCACCCAAACCATTAGAGTCCTGATATCGAAATGCTGAAATAGTAATTAAGGAACTGGGGTAACAGGGGTGGAGAAACAGATTAGAGAGGCTGCCAGTCCTTGGACAGGTGTCTGATTTTTGGTTGTTTCTAAAGAATAATAACCCAGCAAATCATACTCTAGTAAATTTTAAGCAAGGAGTAAAATAGTTTCCAATTCAGTCTGAACTTAATGAAATAATACATCAGTTTTTCCCAATTTCTTGACCAGCTATAATCAGTTTCCTTCCTCCTCTGTTTATAAAAATTATCAGATTATACATAACAACTAGTAAATTTCCTAAAGCAGCAATAGTTAAACAGTTTTAGCAAATCTCTCAGTTTTAACACGTCTTAAAAATAGATCAATTAATTTAAAGGCGGGTCTACCTCAGAACTTTTTACAAAGCCAAGCTCCTCTGCAGAAGGTGGGTGGATGAATTCCACAAGGCCCTTCCCCACTCTAGTTCCAAGAGGCTAACGAGGTACTTAGCAGAGAACAGTGGGTCAGGTGAAAGACAAAAGATCCTACCCCACCCATCCTTTAGTGGGTTTAGTGAATTATTTGATAATCTACCAGGTGCTCAGCCCTGTAAAGGACACAGAATTTAAAAATTACTCCTCCCTTCAAGAAGTTTATAATGTAATTGTCACACCAATACAAATTTTTAAAAAGGAGTGAAACATTTTAAAAAGGAGACAGTATGCAATCAAGTACCAGATTGTTTGGTACAGATTATAAATGTTATAAGATCACAGAGAAAAGATCAATGAGTAAACATGCTGGTAAGGAGAAGGCTCATTAGAATAAGGCAGATGTGATCTGAATAGCATTTTCATAGACAGAAGAAAAAAAAAAAAAAAGAAAGGGTATTCTAAGCATGGATAAAGGTACTGAAGACAAAATGAATGCTATCCATGTGGGACAGTGAATATGTTGGCCTGAGTAGAAACAAATGGATTGAGGAAATAGAATGGGATGAAAAGTAAGAGATAGAAAGCTAGCCTTGGAGTCAGAAAAACGGAGGTTCTAGGATTTTGTCTGACATATTAGCTACATAATCATAAGTCCTTTACCTTTTCTGCACCCAAGGCACTTTTCAATAGTTTTAAGGTATAGACAGTTATTAAACTTCATCAGTACAAGGAGAGAGTTTCCATTCCAGAATTTTCCTATACAGATGAAATCACAGGTTAGTTTTCAGGGTATCACAGGTCTGGACAACTGACAAAAATGATTTGAATATGATGTGTTTTTTAATACCAATATTCTTCTGATGATATTGTATGTCTGAGTCATGGAAAATTACAGTCTCTGAAGAACTCATAGATAGAGGTGTGCTGGAGTCAGCATAAAGCCACCTCATAAGAACCAATTGTTAAATTTTCAATGTGAGTGTTCATACCTCAGAAATGATCAAACCTGTGAATCAGGGCTTCTTTTATTGTTTTGTTGATTTCTAAGCTTAAGCAAATGATAGAAAAATATTAATAAGGCAGGTTAAACTTATAAGTACATCTTGCACACACTTGGGAAGAAGAGAAAAGGAAAAGATCAAGTTGTTAAATATTTCTCAACAATGGTAAGTAATAGTTGTAAAAAGAATAAATCAATAAAGGCTGCAATACAATACAAAGAAAGAAATATAAAGAAGTGAAATAGGGAAGGCAAGGATGACATCAAAGAAATATAATGTATGAGTGAAAAGGATGAGCTGGTCAAATGATAAAGCAAAAAAATCCATATTTCATTGGTATACCCATAGATGTTGGGAGAAATATATGAAAACCCCAGCATAATGGGTCAATGTCCTGTCATGAATTTGCAATAAGACATGGACAAAAATCACAGAAGATGAATACATACCTGTAAAGGGCTAGAACTGAGCAAATGCACTTGGATAATGAAGCACATAAGACTAATTGCCAATTGGAAGGTTCCCTATTAACTTGTTTGAAGGTTGACCCTCCCCAGCTGTTCTGTGCTGACTTGATATTGGTGGGACAAAGAGGGGGAAGTGACTTGTGTGGGAGGAGTAGGAGGAGGAAGAGGAAATTGAGACGCTCACTTTCAGTCTCTCCTGGCATTTGAGGGAGGAAGGTGTGTGTGAGATTGTTGGAGCTAATCTCGGGACCTTGACTGTAACAGATCAAGAATAAAGACGTTTAGTGATTCTGACTCCAGCTGATTTCTGGGAAGACAGAGTTCCAGCATTCTGGCGTCCAATGTTGGGCTGGCACCCTACTTCCACTGAAGGCCTCCAGTGACCAAGAGATTAGGTGAGTATTCTAATAGAAATAAGGAACTTACCTTGTTAAGGACTACACCAGCAATCTCTAGTAACTGAGATGGGGCAGGTGTTAGGTACAGACATTCCTTCGGCCTCAGCGGACCCAGATACAGCCCCTGCTCCTGCTCCAGCCTCATCTAGAAATGCTATAGAGGATATAATTAAGATAATTGACGAGAAGAGTTTACTTGGAACCAGCCCACAAATGGATAATCTTTTAGACTCATTGAAACTCACATCCCTTTGGTTCTTAAAGGAAGAAAAACTAACTGTAGATAACTGGAAGCTAGTGGGACTTGAAATGAAAGAATTTTACGTAAAAAATGGGTCTCATTCAATTTCTGCAGAGATATTTTATATATACAATGTGATTCAATTAGACTTAATACATCGAGCAAATTATAGGAGAAGAAAAAGTTCTAAAAGTGAACAGAGGAGGAAGTCTGAAGAACAAAAGATAAAAGATAAGCAAACTCAAGACATTGCTAGAGGGCAAGGGGATTTGAATGAGGAATTAGGGTGTGTTGACTCTTATTATCTTGAAGAAATTTCAACCCCTCCTACAGAGCAGATTATTGATCAGCCCACATCAACTCCACCTTCAGGGATGGAAGGAGGAGGAGTAGTGGGAGGGGTGATGATATCATCGGCACCTCCCCCCCAGCAATCACCAACCCCTATAATTAGATTACAAAAAGGGCTTATTGAAGCTATTAAAAATGGAAAAGAAATAGATAATGATTTCAAACTTCAAATTTTTCCCATGATTCAACAGCATAATTCTGCAGGTAAAGAAAGTAGAAGATATGCTCCTTTTAATATGGATGTCCTTAAAGGCCTGAAAAAAGCTTGCACTCTCTTTGGGGCTACATCAAATTATGTTAAGATATTAATACACAATTTGGCTTATGAAACCTTAACCCCTAGTGACTGGAAAGTCATTGCAAAGGTGTGCTTAGAACCTGGACAAAACTTGTTGTGGTTTTCTGAATATAGTGAGCTCTGTAGGATTCAAGCCCAACAAAATAGTCAAGATGGAGTTAATACTTCAATCCCTGTGACCTACTAACAGGTGTAGGTTCTTATGCAGACGCTTCGGTACAGATTAATTACTCCATAATAGCATTTGAGCAAATTGCTGCTGCTGCTATCAAAGCATGGGCTTCTCTCCCCAGTAAAAACGACAAGGGTGAGACCTACACAAAAATTGTACAGGGACCAAATGAACCTTTTGCTGATTTTGTGGCATGTTTGCAGACAGCTGTCACACAGACTAATGGTGAAAATGCAGTAACAGATATTTTGGTAAGGCAACTTGCTAGAGACAATGCCAATGAGGTTTGTAGAAGGATTATACTAGGACTACGTAAGGATGCTCCTTTAGAGGAGATCATAAGACACTGTGCCACAGTGGGCACAAATACCTTTTATAGCCAGGCTATGGTGCAGACTTCCCAAGATCCCAACATGGGGAGACAGGATCCCTTTTGGCAAGGGACTTCCAGAGAGACTCATCAATGCTTTCAATGCAATAAACTAGGCCATCTGAAAGCTCAATGTTGGCAAAGAGGCAGAGTGAGAAAACAGGCTGGGAAAACAAGACCCAAAACCCCATGTCCAAAATGCAACAGAGGACTCCATTGGGCCTCAGAGTATAGACTGATTCAGGGAAACGGGATGAGGGGCCCAGCTCCAGGGCCCCAGGCAAAAAACAGTTGGGGGATGATGGCAGCCGATGCCACACCCAGAGAGTGCCTCCAAGTCCAATACCCAGACATGACCAATCAGCCAGGAAGCCATCTGAAGGGAGAAAGGGATTACACAATCAGTCAGCCAGATAGCAACATGATGGGAGAAAGGGACTACAATTAGGGAGGATAGAGTTGTATGCAGCTGGGACAACTTAGATACCCCCTGGAGAGGTGAAATCTGTTCCTCTCCAACCTATGGATCCCTTGCCTCCAGGGACAATAGGCTTGACCATTTCACCTCCTGAGAGTACTTACAAGACAGTGTTCATTCATACACTGATGTGGGAAATTGGGGAATGTGTAGATAATATCCCAGTCACTAACACAGGTAGATAATGTGTGACATCAACCAGGAGAAGTAGTAGCATCGGGTTTATTGATACAGACCCCTAATAAGCAATCTGATGACAGTCACCCACATTCTGACTCCAAGCAGCAAAACCCAGGAATATACTGGACAGCAGCTGTGACAGCTGACCGACCTATGCTCACCATCTATATAAATGGCATACCATTAGAAGGACTGGTGGACACAGGTGCAGATCGCACAGTCATTAGAGGTGCCCACTGGCCCAGTCACTGGCCAAAGACTAAGGCAGACACCTACATGTCTGGGGTAGAAGGATCAATACAGCTGAAGATAGTGCTACCCCTTTAAGATGGATATTTGAAGGTGAAACAGGAGTTTTTACTCCTTTTATAGTTGAAAAAATCCCCATCAATCTATGGGGAAGAGACATTTTACAACAATTAGGGTTAAAAATGAGTACTTCGGTTTTTTAGGCAGGGCTGCTGTTGAAGGCCTGCCAACACTTTCACCTGTTTCTATCCAATGGAAAACTGATACACCAGTGTGGATAGAACAGTGGCCCTTAGGTAACGATAAAATTCAGGCCCTTACTAGACATAGTACAGGAACAACTTGACCAAGGACACTTACAACCTCCTCTAAGTCCTTGGAATTCCCCAGTATTTGTTGTAAAAAAGAAATCTGGAAAATGGAGGATGTTGACTGATTTAAGAAAGGTAAATGAACAGATGGAAACTATGGGAACTCTTCAACCTGGACTTCCATCTCCTACTCAATTACCTAGAGAATGGCCTCTGTGGGTTATAGACATTAAGGATTGTTTCTATTCTATCCCTCTAGATAAGGAGGATATGAAAAGATTTGCTTTTTCAGTGCCCAGCGTTAACTTAGCTGAGCCTTATAAAAGATATGACTGGACAGTTTTGCCACAGGGAATGAAAAACAGCCCTATTATGTGTCAAATGTATGTTGCTGCTGCTCTTACTCCAGTAAGAAAAGCATTTCCAAAAGTAATGTTATTACATTACATGGATGTGCACCTGAGGAACAAATGTTAGAAGCATGTCTACAAAAAACCATAGAAACACTAAGGAATTATAAATTGCACATAGCTTCAGAAAAGATTCAAAGACACACTCCTTTTCAATATTTAGGATATGAAATATACCCTAAGGTGCTTACAGTACAAAAACTCTCCTTAAGAACAGAGAAGCTAAAGAAATAGACCGGTAGAGCAGTGGAACAGATTAGATACAAAGGACAAAAAAGGATACATCTATAGCAATCTAATCTTTGACAAACCCAAAGATTCCAACATTAGGGATAAAAATTCATTATTCGGAAAAAACTGTTGGGAAAACTGGAAATTAGTATGGCAGAAATTAGATATGGATCCACACTTAACACCATATACCAAGATAAGATCAAAATGGGTCCATGATTTAGGCATAAAGAGGGAGATAATAAATAGATTAGAGGAACAGAGGATAATCTACCTCTCAGACTTGTGGAGGAGGAAGGAATTTATGACCAGAGGAGAACTAGAGATCATTATTGATCACAAAATAGAAGATTTTGATTACATCAAACTAAAAAGTTTCTGTACAAATAATACTAATGCAAACAAGATTAGAAGGGAAGTAACAAATTGGGAAAATATTTTTAAAAACAAAGGTTCTGACAAAGGTCTCATTTCCAAAATATATAGAGAACTGACCATAATTTATAAGAAACCGAACCATATTCCAATTGATAAATGGTCAAAGGATATGAACAGACAATTCTCAGAGGAAGAAATTGAAACTATATCCACTCACATGAAAGAGTGTTCCAAATCACTACTGATCAGAGAAATGCAAATTAAGACCACTCTGAGATACCACTACACACCTGTCAGATTGGCTAAGATGACAGGAACAAATAATGACAAATGTTGGAGGGGATGTGGGGAAATTGGGACACTAATACATTGCTGGTGGAGTTGTGAAAGAATCCAGCCATTCTGGAGAGCAATCTGGAATTATGCCCAAAAAGTTATCAAACTGTGCATACCCTTTGACCCAGCAGTGCTACTACTGGGATTATATCCCAAAGAAATACTAAAGAGCGGAAAGAAACATATATGTGCCAAAATGTTTGTGGCAGCTCTTTTTGTTGTAGCTAGAAACTGGAAGATGAATGGATGTCCATCAGTTGGAGAATGGTTGGGTAAATTGTGGTATATGAAGGTTATGGAATATTATTGCTCGGTAAGAAATGACCAGCAGGAGGAATATAGAGAGGCCTGGAGAGACTTAAATCAACTGATGCTGAGTGAAATGAGCAGAACCAGAAGATCACTGTACACTTCAACAACAATACTGTATGAGGATGTATTCTGATGGAAGTGGAAATCTTCAACATAAAGAAGAGCCAACTCACTTCCAGTTGATCAATGATGGACAGGGGTAGCTACACCCAGAGAAGAAACACTGGGAGGGGAATGTAAATTGTTAGCACTAATATCTGTCTGCCCAGGTTGCATGTACCTTCGGATTCTAATGTTTATTGTGCAACAAGAAAATGATATTCACACACATGTATTGTACCTAGACTATATTGTAACACATGTAAAATGTATGGTATTGCCTGTCGTCGGGGGGAGGGAATAGAGGGAGGGGGGGTAATTTGGAAAAATGAATACAAGGGATAATATTATAAAATATATATATATAAAAATTCTACTTATTCATAAGGAAAAAAAAAAAAAAAAAAAGAACAGAGAAGCTAAACACCTTAAACGACTTCCAGAAATTGATAGGAGATATCCAATGGATGCGTCCCGTGCTAGGCTTGACTACCTGTCAATTGCAACCATTATATGACATTTTAAGGTGAGACAGTGCTGTAAATTCACCATGCCAGCTTACAAAAGAAGCTCAAGAGGCTTTGAGACAAGTTGAACTGGCTTTATCCAATGTGGTTGAAAGAGTCACTCAAAAACCCTTGGAAATATCAGTTTTTGCTACACAAGAGGCACCCACAGCAGTCCTTCATCAAGGAGACAGTGTGATAGAGTGGGTGAACCTCCCAGCACAACCAGAACAAAGCCTTATTCCTTACCCAGTGCTTGTGGCTAGAATTTTATTAAAGGCCATTAAACGAGCAGTACAATTATCTGGGATAAGGCCTGACAAGATATACACCTTTTATATTAATGCACAAGTTAATGTGTGCTGTGAAACCATCCCAGAGTGGCAAATTTTATTAGCCATGGCTCCAAATTTTACACACGGGTCTCCATTAAAGATAACCAGACTGTTACATAATTGGCGATGGATTCTTGAAGAAAAGGTTTCTAAAGTTCCTCTTAAAAGACCAACTATCTTTACAGATGCATCCAAACATAATATTTGCGCTGTATATTCTCGTGAGTTAACTATAAAGAGAGTAATCAGAACTCCTTTTCAGTCCACTCAGTAGAAGGAATTGTATGCAATCATTCTAGCTCTTGCTTATTACCTGGGAGACATAAATATAATATCTGATTCAGCCTATTCAGTAGGTGTGGTACAAAGAATTGCCACAGCCCAAATAAAATTCGTAGCCTCCAATATATATTAGCTCTTTAAGGAACTTGAAGAGCGAGTGAGAAAGCATCCAGGTAAGATTTATATTTTGCATGTCCACTCCCATAGTGGACTTCCAGGTCCTATTTTTGATGGTAATTCAAAGCCAGATAGCCTTCTAACCATGTTGGCCGATACTCCTTTATTTCTTTTTCTTTCTTTTTTTTTTTAATTTTATTTATAAATTTTTTTGACATTATATATGCATAAATAATTTTTTTATATATAACATTATCCCTTGTATTCATTTTTCCAAATTATCCCCTCCCTCCCTCTATTCCCTCCCCTTGATGACAGGCAATCCCATATATTTTACATGTATTACAATATAACCTAGATACAATATATGTGTGTAAATACCATTTTCTTGTTGCACATTAAGTATTAGATTCCGAAGGTATAAGTGACCTGGGTAGATAGACCGTAGTGCTAACAATTTACATTCACTTCCCAGTGTTCCTTCTCTGGGTGTAGTTGTTTCTGTCCATCATTGATCAACTGGAAGTGAATACTCCTTTATTTCAAGAAGCACAAGAATCTCATTCTAAATATCATCAGGCTGTTTGAGCTTTACATTTATAATTTGGAATAACAAGAGAAAAAGCTAGGAGCATAGTAAAAGCCTGTATAGCTTGCCTTCCTTTCCATGCTCCTACTCTCCCTCCAGGGAAAAAACCCTTGTGGTTTGAGACCTAATGAAATTTGGCAAATGGATGTGACCCATTATAAATCTTTTGGTCGTCTATCTTTTTTCCATGTCGTGATAGACACCTTTTCAGGGTTCACTTTTGCAATGCCAGCAGCAAAAGAGACAGCCTGAGTGGTCACTGAATTCCTTATACAAGCATTTGCAATTATGGGTGTGCCACAAGCAATAAAAACAGCCATTGGACCTGCATATATGTCTAAACATATTGCACACTTTTGTGCACAGTAAAATCTTAATTTTACATACCACTGGCATACCCTTTAATCCTCAAGGGCAGGCAATAGTAGAGAGAAGAAACAGAGATATTAAAACACTCCTCCAAAAACAAAAGAAAGGGGGAACCACGGGTAGCCCTAGAGAACTTTTAAATTTAGTTCTCTATCCCATTAATTTTCAAATTTTTGACAATGATGCACTGGCTCCGGCAGACAGGTTTTATAACCCACCAGAAGGGCAGTGTCCAGGGAGAGCAGCTCCACTGTCCTTAGATAATTGCCAGGTGATGTGGAGAGACCCAGAAAGTGGTGAATGGAAGGGACCAGATAGGTTAACTGCTTGGGGGAGAGAGTTTGCTTGTATCTCCACAGATGGAGAAGTAATCAGATGGGTGCCAATGAGTCGTATTTGCCTTGTCCATTGGAGAGAGACAGAGCAGACCCTTGAAACGAAGAAGACCCAGGAAACATTGGGTGGTTCCAGTGCTGACTGTGCCCACCACTGAAAGAACCTGGCAGTTATGGCGTTTGACTCATGGACATCAAAACTTGTTGGACTTGAAAATCCTCAGAAATCATTGGATTCTCTGAGACATCATAAGACTATTGTAGGACTGAAAGTCCTCAGGAATCATTAGATTCTCTGTGGCATCATAAGACTTCAAAACCTGTAGGGATCATTGGATTCCCTAATATATAAAAAGACTGATGTGGGACTTCAAAAACTTGTGGGGATCATTGGATTCCCTAACACGTGAAGCAATGGACAATAGATTGGTTTTGGACTATCTCTTGGTTGCTGAAGAAGGCGTATGTGTGACTGATGTTTGCATACCCTCCTTCTCTAGGACTTCTGGAAATCTCTTACAATACCATGTTGATTTATATTGTTTGTTATATCACTACTTGCATGTACAATTCCTGTTTGTTACACCACATCGAGTCTGCACTGACTGTGGGAAGAGTCATCACTAATAGCCTCTGCGTTATTGCTTTTTGCTTGTGTAATAGCTCCCATGCTGATGGGTTTGTGCATCTCTAATAAGGCCCTTCAACCCAGAAACCCGCTAGCAATCCCCACTTCCCTTTGGTGCTTTTCATCTCCCTTCCTGAGATGCCAGGGAGGGTGTGATTATCTCCTTTTTAGTGCTTTCATCTCCCCTCCTGAGAAGTCAGGAGGGGCATGATCACCTCCTTTTTGGGGTTCTCACTTCCCTGAGAAGTCAGGAATGGAACGACCACCTGTGGTCTAAAACAAAAGAAAGTGGGAGATGTAAAGGGCTAGAACTGAGCAAATAAATACACTTGGATAATGGAGCACGTGAGACTAATTGCCAATTGGAAGGTTCCCTATTAACTTGTTTGAAGGTTGACCCTCCCCAACTGTTCTGTGCTGACTTGATTGGTGGGACAAAGAGGGGGAAGTGATGTGTGTGGGAGGAGTAGGAGGAGGAAGAGGAAATTGAGATGCTCACTCTCAGTCTCTCCTGGTGTTTGAAGGAGGAAGGTGTGTGTAAGATTGCTAGGCCTAATCCCCTGACCTTGGCCAAAAAAGATCAAGAATAAAGACGTTTAGTGATCCTGACTCCAGCTGATTTCTGGGAAGACAGTTCCAGCACATACCAATGGCTTAAGGTTGTATAGTTGGAAGGAATAACATCAATAAGATTGCCATCAGGGTATTTGATTTTGTACTTAATGAATATTTGCTTGATAATTTTTCTCAAATTTTTTCTTTAAAAAATTATGGACTTGACAAAAATAAACAAACATGAACATTTCCATAGACAAAGAACAACAAAAAAAAGATTATATATGTTGTAAATTAAGGAATTACTCTCTCAACTCCCATTGGCAGATTGGATTCCATAGCAAAGGTATTTTCTCTCCTCAAAGTTCTAAGGGTAAACCCCAAGAATCAGAGGTGTCTTTCTCTGACACTATTGGTCATGAATTCCCATGCAGTATATGCTAATGTTACTGATAGCCCTGAAGAGAAACCTTCAGAAACGAGAGGACTTGGAATTTGGTGGAATGAAATTTAGGAATTGTATAAAGCTATCAATCTCATTCTCTTATTCCCAGACTGAGGCGGTATAAGGGAGAATTAAGATTCCATCCCTAACTGTTGGGGTTGTTCATCTATTTATTCTTGCTATACCTTTGAAGTAAATATTCCTTTGAGAGAGCTAAACTTACTATTAAATAGGTAAGTAGAACTAGAGGGCAGGGAATTCCTAAAATCAGTCAAAAAAAAAAAATATATATATATATATATATATATATTTCCTTTGTGCCAAATGTTGTACTAAGCTGGAGATACAATACAAGCAAAAAGAAAAACGGTCCATGGATTATAATCTAATGGGGGAAAACAAAAGACAAAAGTAACCCAAAAAGGGAAAAGGGGAAACCAGAAGTTACAATGTTGCAAGGACATGATATTCATGGAATTGAATCTTTGTGGACATAATCTGGTCATTTTTGCTCATTGCAAAGATGAATGACCTGCTGCCCTTCACTTATCCCAGAAGATTTGATGAAATTATTCTTCCGAAGAATTAAATACTACCTCTTTGTTGGCAAATCAAGCAGAACAGCTGATGGTAAAAGAAATTATCTGGAAAATTCTGAGCTATCTAAAAAAGGGAGTCCTTTGGTCATCACTCTGCCACCAAGGAGGAAGTGTTGTCTATCAAAACTGAATCAATCTCCTAGATGATGAAATTTTAGGTGATGAACTTGGAACAGATATAGAACTGGGGTGTAGGGAATCTCTAAAATTGGAGTAATATCACTGATGAGAGTTTGAGCAAATAGCAGAGAGACTAGACAGTCCCATACATCTTAAGAGAAGAAGGCAGGATGTATGCGAAATGTAACATACTTGGCCTTCAAGCAGAGTGGGCCAGGATAAGTACCATTTGCATATATATTGTATACTGTAACATTTAGACTTCAGAAGGGCCTGAGGAACAGTTGGTAGGGTATTTGCCACCTGACAACTCCAGAAGAAATGCCAGGAACAGAACAGAGGTCTGTATACAATATTTGTCTATCTGATCAAGGCCTTTGATACTGTCAGTTGTGAGGGCTTATGAAAAATTACATCAAAATGTAATTTCCCCAAAGAAGTTCATCAGTATAGTACATCGATTTCATGATGGAATGCTTGTCCAGATTCTGGACAATGGACAATGTTCTTGAGATTTCCTAGTCATCAATGGAGTCAAATAAGGCTATGCGCTTGCTCCCATACTTTTTAGCATGGTGTTTTTAGCCATGTTGTCAAACACCTTTAATGAGAACAAATATGACATCAAAATCAGCTACTGTGGTGATGGTAAATTCTTTTTTTTCCCCTTTATTAAAGCTTTTTATTTTTCAAAATGTATACGTGGACAATTTTTCAACATTAGCCTTTGCAAAACCTTGTGTTCCAATTTTCTCCCCCTTCCTCTAGATGGCAAATGGTCTAATACATGTTAAACATAGTAGAAATATGTGTTAAATCCAATATATGCATCCATATTTATATAATTATTGTGCTGCACAAGAAAAATCAATTCAAACCAGTAAGAGAGAGAGAGAAGCAAAATAAAATGCAAGCAAACAACAACAAATGCTATGTTGTGAACCACACTCAGCTCCCACAGTCCTCTCTCTGGGTGTACATGGCTCTCTTCATCACTGAACAATTGGAATTGGTTTGAATCATCTCATTTGATGTTAAATTCTTCAACTTGACAAGGCTACAAGCCAAAACTAAAGCGGAGGGAGTGTTGGTACATGATTTTTTATTTGCAGTTGATTATAAATCTGCAATGCGACCTCTGAAACTGAAATGCAACAAAGTATGAACTGATTCTCTGTTGCTTATGCTAATTTTGCACTAACAATCAACACCAAGAAAACACAGGTAATCCATAAGTCAACACTATATCATCTATATGTGAAATCACTGGTTACCGCAAATGGAGAGGTTTTGAATGTTATGGACAAGTTCACTTACCTTACCAGTATATTTTCCAGGGATATACACAGTGATCATGAGACTGACACATGCATTGTCAGAGCGAGCTTAAACACAGTATTAATGTTTGGGAGACTCCCAAGGAAAGTGTGGGAGAAGAGAGACATTAAACTAATAAACTGAACAATAGAACTCTTGTGCTGACCTCATTGTTGTGTGCCTGTGAAACCAGGAAATTGAACTGCTTCCATTTGAACTGCCTTCTGAAAAATCACCTGGCAGGATAAGATACACTGAGAAAGGACTGAAGTTCTTTTTTGAACTAAATGTCCAAGCATTCAAACTCTACTTGCAAAGAGTGCAACTCCATTGCATTGGCCATATTGTTCAAATGCCAAATATACACTGGCCAAAAAGACTAATTTTATGGAGAATTCACACAGGATGAGAGCTCACAAGATGGTCAGAAAAAGGGCACTCTCAGGGTCTCTCTTAAGAACTTTAAATTGATTTAGAATTGATTGTATGACATAAGAGACACTTGCACAAGACCACCCAGCATGGCATATTTTATTATATTACTAATATTATATTACTAACATTGCCCGGCTTGTTTTTATCACCTTCTTAACTTCCTTTTGCTCTCTTCTGAGTATTTTTAAAAAGGTTTCATTTACATATATTCTATTCTTTTTTTTTCTTTGCAACTTTAGTCACTACTCACTCCAACTCTCCCTCCAAATAATAAAAGCCCTGCTATAGAACAAATAAGCACAGTCAAGTAAAATAATGATGATTATTGGTGAAGGTAGAGATATGATGAGAACAGGAAAGATTAGAAGGATATAAAATGAATTGAGGGTTGAGAAGAGCTCTGGAATCAGAAAAGCAAGGAAGGAGAGTGTCAGTGGGAAAGAGCTATCAGATGTTCAAAGGGAAAAACTGACAGAGATGTGGTGATTCACTGCATATAAGAGACAGAGAAAGATAACTCAGTGACCACTTAAGTTTCAAATCTAGATATCTCGGATAATGATGACACAGAAAGGACAGTAGTGAGATCAGTTTTGAATATATTGGATTCAAAAAATGATTGCAACATCCAAGAAGAAAGAGTTCATAGGGACTTGAAGATGGGACCTAGAGGTCAGGTGAGATAGGTCTAGAGATAGGTTTTGGAAGTGACCAGTAGGGAAGGAATAATTGAAACGATGATCTTGGATAAGCTTTTAATCAATCATCAAGCATTAAAGTACTTGTATCTGGCGTTGGGGATATTATAAATCAATCAACAAGCATTTATTAAGAATTTGACTCTGTACCTGGTAGTACATGCCTCTAAAATTTGAAATACTATTGGTACAGGAATGAGAGAATACATACATATACATATACACACACACACACACACACACACATATATATATATATGTGTGTATCTGTGTGTAGTATGTACCCATGTATACATGTGCATTTGCATGTACACACATATATATGTATATATAAAATGCATATACAGATAATTTAGGGGAGGAAAGCAGTAGTAATTTGAAAGATAAAAAAAGGCTTCACATAGAAATTGGTACTTGGGTTAAATGTTGGAGGAAAGAGGTTGATTCATTCATTGTTTGATTGTTGTCTTTCCTTCTCGAAGAGGACCAAAATGACATCATTATGTTATAATTGAGCTACAGTGTGTCTAACTGTGGCTGATCAGACCAATATGAGCTGGGAACACTCTGCTATATCTGACATAATTAGTCCCTATGAACAATTTGGGGGGGGGGGAGAAGGTAGAAGCTAAATTGTGCAGTGAATAGTGTACCTACCCTCAAGTTAGGAGGACTTGAGTTCAAATTCAGTCTCAGACACTTAATACTTACTGGTTGTGTGACCCTGGATAAGTCACTAATCCCAACTGTCTCACTAAAAAAAAAAACAAAAAAAATACCCCCCAAAAAAAATTGGGGGTAATTTTTCTAATTTTGCACATCTCACATTTCTTTTGGGTTAATTCAATACTACTCTGCTCACAGAGTACCTTTTCTGATGAAGGGATACCATACTGGGCAGTCCTGTGCCAGTGTTTCCTATGTCATACAATCTATTCTAAAGTTCTCAAGAGAGAAGGCCACTCTCAAATTGGATGAAACAAGATTATAAGAGGAAGAGGTAGAAAGATGCCTTCAAGGTATGGAGAGATAGTCTGTGCAAAAGTTGATAGGGAGTTGAGTGGAAGAAACAATTAAACAGTCAATTTGTTTGGTCTGGAGAATATGGGAAGGTGAATAATGTATAAGGCTGGAAGAGTGAATAGGGTGGGGTCAGATTATATAGAAATATTTAAAAGGTTTTGGAAAGATCCCTCTCAGAAGATAGTATAAAGAAGGGAGCAAAGGATCGGAGACTATAAGAATAATCTCAAAACACTGAAGGAACAAAGAATACACATGAATGAGAGGTGCAGCTGGAGAATTAGAAAAGGGATCAGGAATACATTGTCTTGGAGGTCTAGAGAGAGAACTGTAAGGTTTTCAGTGTCATAACTTCTAGGTAATAACAGAAAAAACTACCAGATTTAACAAAAAATGTCTTTGGGAATAATTTCAGTACAATAGCAAGAATAAAAGGGTGGTAAGGACAATTTTAGGAAAGTTGGTTGAAAAGGGTGAGAAGCAAATAGATTTAGAGGATGCAAACCATTCCTTAGAAAAGTTTTACAATGCCAGAGTGGAAAGGATTCTTAGGGACCCTCATTTTACATAATATTGATTAACAAGCATATATTAAGCACCTACAACAGTGGAGACAACTCATAGTTCTGGAAATATAACACCACCAATAATAACTAATATTTATACAGCACTTCAAGGTTTGCAAAGGGCTCTGCAAATATTGTCTGATTCTCACAAATCTGAGGGTAGAAGCTATGCTTATCTCAGCTAGGTCTTATCTGCCTAAGACAGTATTTGAACTCAGGCCTACCTGATGTCAGATCCACCATTGGGATCACCACTTTGCTGCCTTAGCAGCAAAAGTGAATAGTGAAGCTGTTGCTGGCCTAAAGAAGTTTACATTTCGAACACACACACACACACACACACACACACACACACACACACACACACACACACACACACACACACTCTGAGCTTGAAGCCCATGGGCATGGAATTCTCTTTGGAAGAGATCAAAATCCCACAGTGGAATAGGAGAAAGTAGCTCATCTATTGAATCTCGAGGGATCTTCAGGCTTCCAACTTCAAGAAAAAGATGAAGCCCATCCCACTTCAGGTTGCTGAAGGGAGAAAAGGGATCTTAGTAATAAGCCTACTTGTAGTCCGGTGATCATGTCTATATTCACCATTTGCTACACTGAAGATTTCAGTGAATTTCTCTTTGGGAATCTAGGACTCTTCCCTCTGGTTGAACTGGCATACCTACCAATGAGAGAGCTCCTTCAATCGTTTTTTTAATTTCTGTTTTGCTATGGACTCCTATAGATGTTGTATGTCTATGGTGAAACTGGTATTTGGATGGAAGGAAGTCAAGCCCTGGATGTAAAGTTTGGGGCTTTCCCCCTTAAGAAATAGCTATCCATGACCCAACAGGATGATTTCAGAAAGGCCTGGAGAGACTTACATGATCTGATGCTGTGAAATGAGCAGAACCAGGAGATCACTATACACTTCAACAACAATACTGTATGAGGACGTATTCTGATGGAAGTGGCCCTCTCCAACAATGAGATGAACCAAATCAGTTCCAATACAGCAGTAATGAACTGAACCAGCTTCACCCAGTGAAAGAACTCTGGGAGATGACTATGAACCACTACATGGAATTCCCAATCCCTCTATTTTTGTCCGCCTGCATTTTTGATTTCCTTCACAGGCTAATTGTACACCATTTCAAAGTCCAATTCTTCTTGTGCAGCAAAATAACTGTATGGATTGTATTTAACATGTATTGGTCTACCTGCCATGGCGGGGGAGGGGAAAAATTACAACAAAAGATTTGGCAATTGTCAATGTTGTAAAATTACCCATGTATATATCTGGTAAATAAAAACTATTAATAAAAAAAAAAAAGAAATAGCTATCAAGAATTTAGCTTCAATCTGAAAAGACCAGGGTTTCTTCAAGTTTTTCCACTTTTGACTTTCTCACCTAATAAATTTTTACTCAACTCCAGGTATATCAATATATAAAATAGGCTTACAAATAAAAAATTTAGTGATAATAAAATCATAAAGAAATTTATTTTAAAACCATTTTTGGCATACATATAATTTTAACATTTATTAAAGATGAAAGCAAATTTGCATATTAATGAGTTTAATTTGCTTATTTTTACATAAAGAATTAAATTTTGGTAGACTATTTTATACCTTTTACAATGATTTTTTTTTTCTGGACTTTCACATTCAGTTTACAATACTCCATATAGGATCTCGATCCATTTTAGTTAACTTTGTTTTAGATTAACAACATTTAAGGGAGCAAGTAAAATATGCCTGTCCCAATGAGGAGAGCAGAGTGGCGGTCACCCTCTGGCAGCAACCTTCTGGTTAGATCTGAAATAAATCCAAATGTTTGTTCTGGTCTTCCTTACACGCATACACACACATACACACTTCATCCTCCAGATAAATGTGGGAGTCAGCGGTACTAAAGGATGTACACAAAATAGATCTAGGGTAATTTGGGGAGCCTCAGCACGAGCAGCTGATACCTGAATTCAGGGATACAAAATGAGGGGCCGGTTGTGCTGAAGATGGCATGAATCCCAGTTTTAAAGAAAACCAGGGGATTACAAGTGGTGGGAAGGGGAAGGAAAAATTGTTGGAAAATTACATCCGGAAGTCACCCTCACAGTGATTCGAGCACTAGAAGATAAGAAGACTAAACTAAATACCGCGATCAACTATTTCTATCATTAGATCAACTTCCCCCTCCCAAGTTGGACCATCACCTCCACCCTGTGGGAGAGATGCTGTCTGCTCTCCCCAGCTCAAGCCCAGCGGGAGGACGAGGCCCTTTCCATCGCAGAAGGGCATCGGAGTTTGGACTCCGCAGATTGCCCAGGATGAATCCCAGAGCGAGTGTATGCATGTGAAATTTACCTGGTTCCACTACCGGGAAATTAGACTCGTGGGGGAGGGGGGAAATACTAATCAGGATGGGGGGGGTAAACACGTGTCTCAAAGTAGATGAGCACTCGCAACATCCCCGCTTTGGTTGAGGGTGCAAACTTCACCCCTGACGCCCACAAAGTACCAGCAACCCCACTCCAGCTGCTGTCAGTGCATCTCGGCTTTTGAATGTTCCCGGGTCCCGGCGGAGAGCTCTGTTTCCAGGGATCCGTGTCCCTCCGCCGGGGTCAGTTGTGGTCAGAACTGCCCTAGAGTCCGCCGCTTTTCCTCGTGGGTAGAGACTGGAGAGAAGATAAGAATTGCCTTAATAAGCCACAACTTCGGAGCAATTCTCTCTTCCTACCGTTTTCTCGGCCCGCTGAGTGACAAACAAACGTTATTTCCCTTCCCTAGCAAGCAGAGTCCAAGGGGTTTGCATTGCAAAAGCCGCAACCTCCTTCCCGCCTCCCTTCCCCGGTCAGAGCCTCTTCGGTTGGGCCCCGAGGCTCCGAAATCGCTCGGCAAGTTCCGCCTCTGGAGCCGCGAGGCGGGGCCATTCGGGCGTCTCCGGCCGAGTTCGGGCGTTTCCGTGCGCGGCCGCCGCTGCGCACTCGGCACTGGGCGGCGCTGGCTGGCTCCCTGGCTGCGGCTCCTCAGTCGGCGGCGGCTGCTGCTGCCTGTGGCCCGGGCGGCTGGGAGAAGCGGAGTGTTGGTGAGTGACGCGGCGGAGGTGTAGTTTGACGCGGTGTGTTACGTGGGGGAGAGAATAAAACTCCAGCGAGATCCGGGCCGCGAACGAAAGCAGTGACGGAGGAGCCAGTACCACCGGTAAGAGGAGCAGGAGGAGGAGGCAGGAGCCCGAGAGAGCCGGGGGGACGGAGGGGGGACGGGGAGGCGCCGGACACCCGCGCTCGGGGCCTTCCCCTCGCAGGAGGGGCCGCGTTAAAGATGGAGCCTCCGCCCGAGCCCGACCACATCGCCGCCGCTCTCAGCGAACAAAGAATAATGGCGGCGGACTGGAGCCAGCGGCAGCCGGGGCGGCAGCGACTCTGCCTGCAGCCAGCGGCGGCGCTCCTGGCGGGGGGCAAGCGGGCGGGCGGGGGGCCGGGGGGCACCCGGGGAGGGGCGCGCCGGGGGAGGGGGGCGGCAGGAGCGGGACCCCCGTATCCCCGCGTCCCCGGCGCGCGGCCGAGGGGTGAGGGGCTCCCGCGGCGGGGAGCCGGAGCCCTGCTTCTCCCGCTGTGGGGGGAGGGGGAATGTGCGGGAAACCACCGCCGAGCCCCCCCTCCCCCCCGGTGCGCCCCCCTCCCCCGCTCCTCTCCCCTCCCCCTCCGTTCTCCACCCCGAGCGCTCCTCTCCAGGTTCTCCGGCACCGCCGGATCAGAGTAAAAGAAGCAGTTTCTGGCCCGGGAGTTTTTGTTATTTTTATCCTTATTAATTTTTTTTTTTGGAAGAGTGAGGAAAAGGAAGTTTGGGGGGCAGAAAGTATTTGCTTCCTGAAAAACCCCTCTACCACGCCACTTGGGGGGTGCAAAAAAAAGGCAACGTTTAATCTGCTGTCTTTCTCTTTCTTTGCTCTTTTGTGCAATAAAGTTCCAAACCAAAGGTATTTTTCGTATCGTATTTTTATTGCTGCACTTTTTTTCTTACCCTGTAACCCCTTTGGGAAAATTGGAGGGTTTTTTTTCCTGCGCAGTTGTGATGAGGGTTAATGTTGCAGTTCGTTTTAGCTGACTTTCCCTCCTTTTTAAGAAGAGGGCAAAGGAGGAGGGGGAACCAAGCCCGGTGTTCACTGACCTAAGTTGTTTTTTTTTTTTTTAAACAATCAAGAAACTCTTTTTAGTCGTTTAAAAAAAAAAAAAAAAGAAAAAACAACTTGTAAAAAGGAAGCCTCGGTAGTTTCGGATTTAACCCCTTTTAGGGTAAAAGTCACTTGCACCGTTTCATTCTGAAAGTCATCTTTAAGAAAAAACCAAACGTTTTGGGGGTAATGTACATCTTTGTTTCTTCCAAACACGTTGTGATTTTTCTTCTCCACGTTCCCTTGACACCTCCCTCCCCATTCATGTTCTTGAAAAAATGTAACTGTCAGAAGTGGTAGCTACTTAGTATTCCCCTGAAGTTGTGGGATTTTTTTTTTTTTAATAGTGTTTTATTTCCTCTGATAGCACAGAAACCTTCGTGGAGTAAAAAGTAACTTTTGTCAACCCATATTTGTTTTCTTAATTGGATACTTCCGAATTCTCACTACAGCACTTCTTGGAGTAAAAGGCAATGTCTCTTCACACATTGTTTTATTTTGCTTTTTCTACAGGTAGCACAAATCTTCCATTGTGGAATAAAAAGCAATTTTTTTATTTACACATTTTTTTGTTTCTCTTAATTGGAAGGGGGGGGAAGAGGGGGGAGTCTTTTAAGTTTGTTTGCACTTTAAATAGCGGAAATTACTTGGGAGGGGACGTTTGCTTTGAATGTGATCCATTTCACCAAATTCACACTATTAAGTTAGGATTTCAAATTAGAATATTTGCCTGGAAACTTATGTTTTAAATTTATAATATTTCTGACTGACTGAAATGAAAGTTTTTCTACATACCCCTCCGTTTCTTGATTTTAAAATTAATCTTCCTTAGACTTATTTATCTGGTGAAAAAATGAATCTTAAGTCTTAATAATTTGGAGGAACTATCAAACTTTAAAGATAAAACTACATTTGTTAAGCATTTATATAATTAATGAGCATCGTGATCTATAACTAAAATTTTAGACTTAACAAAAACTGTGGTAACTTTATCTTTTACAAATCACAACCTCAGAGCCTCAGTTTCCTCATTGATAAAACAGGTAATATCTGCAAAACCTACCTCACAGGCTTGTGAGGATCAAATGAGAATATAAGTGCTTCTTATATCTCAAAATGCTATTTAAAAATATGACAGCAATCTCCACTTCTCTTCCTCCTCCCCCAAATACTTATATACACATGTACATATAAATGTGTGTTTAACATTTCATGTCCAGTTTGCCATCTTCGGAAAAATTTATTCCAGTACTGGTTTTATTAAAGGGAAACTTGATGAGGAAATTGCTCATAAACCATTATAATATAGAAACATTTTACTGCCTGACTAGCAAATGATGATACTTTTTCAATCCTTGTAGAAACAAACAGATTCTAAGGTATAAGCATTTTATTGCTTTTAATTTATTTTTCTTGTAGGTCCAGTAATATGCAAATTTTTAATTTTGCAGTTCTTGGGATTGACTGACATTTGAACGGGCAATTACTAGTGCTGAATTGAAATGATTTAGCATCCTCTTAAGTACTTTTAAACAATTTCTATTGAATGTAGCAAACAAATGTGCAAAAGCATAAAAGGATAGGGAGGTGGAATTATTCTAATTGGAAGTACTCAAATCTCAAGTTCTGGATTTTCCAGTAGTTGGGTTTTTTATATCTATGTCACTTAAGTAAAATTTAGTAATAACATGATAGTCAACTTAAGTAGACAATTTTAATTTTACTATTGGGATAATACATATGTAGGAGATTGGGGGGGAGATGATTTTTCTTTAGCCTTTCTGCCATGCTAGCTTTTAATTAGTTCTGAATGTTGTGGAATGTTATAGATCATTTGAATAGGTAGAGAATAACTTTATTGTTCTTAAATACACTTTATTTCCCTTGTTGAAATGATAAATTAAACTACAACTACAGAAAAAAATCAATTTTATCTGCCTACATCCCAATTATAATTTAATGTTGGAGCATTTTTTCCTTCCTATTACGCTAAAATTTACTTATTTGTAATTTATATGTGATATGTATTGTAAGTACACATCCAGCTAACAATACGCTATGTATGTTCTTAGAAAATTACTTGTTTTCACTTTTGAAACAACATTTTGATTATCTGAAAGGTAAGATTCAGATCCTATTACAGTTAGTTGTATGCCACAAGATAACAAGATTAGGAACTTATGTTTCTAAAACTGTCTTTTACTTACAGCAAAATATACATCTGGATTTTTAGGCATATATCTTGTAAAGGAATCCTTCTATAAAAACTTTGAATCAGAATGCTATAAGGCAATTGATTTTCTGAAATAAAAATAAAACTTTTCCATAGAAAAGTTAAGTTATACATGGGAATTTTGGAGTATCGCGCACCCCCCCCTTTTTTTTTTTTTTTTTTTTTTTTTTTCACATTCAAATTCAGACTATGGTAAGCAGAACTGGTTTCCTAAACTAGTTAGTTTTTTCTTGTTGTTTAGTTTTGGTTTTGGTTTTGGTTTTTTTGGCTAATTTTTTTGTGGGATTTTTTTCTTTCTCTTATTGTGGCATGTAGCACATAATACTTCTGTCTTGGTAAGAAATATTATCATAAAAAATACCTTAAACTTTTTTTAGCATTTTTATATTTAAGGGAAATTCTTTTGATGGCCTTTGCACCTCAGATTTCTTAGTGACTTACCAATATTTTATGTGTTTCAGAAAAAGAAATTATTGTGGTTTTCAACTTTAGTTCCCAAACAGACTGAAACTTTAACTTTCTAAAAAATATATCTAAAGCTCTACTATATGCAACGTTTTTTCATCCAGTTATTTTTCTTGGAAATCTGGCTATGTCATATAATGCATATGACTCAAGAAACAAAAGCTATTTATTCATGTCTTACTTTAGCAATCTGACTTTTTTTTTAAACCAAGGTATAAAAAGTTGTATCTTTGTAGGGGAGCAGGGTTAGGGGAAGAGAGAAAAAATTTCTCCCCTATCTTCCTCTTTGAATTTAATGATTTTTATGAATAGCTTATCTGAGAAACGAGAATATAGTATATTTCCATTTGTAAAATGGTTTCAACCTGTGTTTTAGTACACTGAATTTGTGGTCAGAAGACTTGAATTCACATGTCATTCATTCTTGGTAGTTGTGTGGCCATGGGAAAATCACACAAAACCCTCTGAGGCCTTAATTTACGTATTTTAAAAATAGATTGAATTAATTGCTAATGTCTCTTTCAGTTCTAAGTCCTTGTACAACTAACTGAATGCTGGGATTGTCATTTGTACACTGAAAATATATATGTTGAAAATTTATAATCTCTTAGTTTTGTATGTATATTTGTTTTGGTTGATAATCTCTTAATGATTTTTATTTCAGGTGATACTCTGCACTACAGGTGATTTTTTTTTTTTTTTAAGCACATTGTTATTTTTGATTTTGTAACAAATCTGCAAACACAAATATTTTAATAGATGTTCCACTGTATTTAAGTGTTATTTTTACTGGTGGAAGAAGTCCAGAGCTCTTTTTGGTAGGTGATGGAATTAGTTTCATTTAACTTTTTTTTTTTTTTTTCTTTTTGCTTCTGCCAGCTACTTTAAATTATGTAGTAATAGCATTGATGCGTAGTGTTAGAAACTGGCCCACTTAAAAAAAAAAAAAAAAAAAAAAAAAACCTAGTCTTTCTGTTTTAGGTAAATTTAGTGTTATTTAATTGAATAGTCCAGTAATTTATAGTCATGTGCTTTATATTTATATATTTTATTATTTCACCTAGAAGTACTAATGCTTAGTTTTCTTCTTTTTGAACATCATTATCCTGTAATAAATTTTAGGAATTCAGATGACATCTTTTACCATTGTCCAGCTTGGATGGAAAAATTAAATAAGCACTGTTTGATGATAAGTGAGAGTAAGAACACTTTTTTTTTTTTTTTTTTTAAGCCAATTGTTACTTCCCATTTTCACATCTTTAGCTAGTGGGTGTCTGGAGCCAAATTTGAACTTGGGTCCTATTGATCTGGGGGGGCCAGTGTTCTCTACTGTGCCACTTATGCCAATATACCTTCTTTTGTAATTCACTATTTATTTTTAAAGAAATCAGAATATAATAGCTTCATATGCAATTTTTTCAGCTCTTAGAAGACTAAAGAGTAGGAGATAGGAAATCTTGTAGTACTGATCCCATCACAGGGGTTTTCTTTCTTTTTAAAAAAATTTAATAGTAGCTTTTTATTTTCAAAATGTAATGCAAAGATAGTTTTCAACAATCATTCTTACAAAACCTTATTTTCCAAATTTTTCTCTCTTCCCCGTCCCCGCTCCCCTACACAGCAAGTAATCCAATATAGGTTGAATATAGGATACCAACTTATTTATATGTTTGTTTTATTTTATTATTAAAGTTTTTTATTTTCAAAACATGTATAGATAATTTTCAGCATTCACCCTTGCAAAACCTTGTGTTCCAAATTTTTTCCTCCTTTCCCCTCACTCCTCCCCCCACAAGTAATCCAATATATGTTAAACGTGTACTTCAAGAAAAATCAGGAAAAAAACCAATGGAAGCAAACAACACAAAAAAAGTGAAAACACGGAGTTGTGATCCCCACAGTTCTCTCTCTGGGTACAGATAGCTGACAGCCACTTTTTAAAAAAACAAAACAAAATTCATTTGAGAACTTAAATTCAATAGTTATAACCTAGTTCTAAGTGGTCTATATGTCCTTAGGACCAGGAAGTAGCACCATTAGATTAAACAATTCCATTTTAGAATTAGAGGATATAGTAAATGTAAGGATTGGTATTCGAGAAAAGGCAGATAAGTGGGAAAGTTAGATTAAATTATTTTTTAGGAAGAGAACTTTCATCAAGTATTTAAAGTTGTTCCCAAAGGTAAAAATAGAAACTCTTATTCTTAACAAATCCAAAAGCATGGTTGAACACATAGAGTAATATTTTGTATTTGTGTAATTCTTTTGATTTAAAAGTGGGAAAAGGGAGCCAGTCAACAAAACTAACCCACACATCAACTAAGTGTGACCTAAGATGCAGTGTTATAAACCCCATGATTGCCTTTTAAAGGAATTTTTGCATTTCATTTGAGTTCATAATCTTAAAGTTAAACAAGCTGGTATTTTTCCCTAGCATGAATTTTTTTAATGGGTTCAGAAGAGGTAAGAGACTGTACCAGAGGCCAAAACTCTAGATGGTGGTGGAGCTGAAGCTAGAACTGAGGTCTTTTTGTCTCCTAGTTTGTGCATTTACTTCTCTACTATGTATTTCAGCAATTTTATTTCAGGAGTTAAGTGATGTGCCTGTTTGTTAATGTTCAATTTTAACTGTGAAAATGTAACTGTAGCTGGAAAAAACAAAACAAAACTGATTTAGACTGAAGTTAATTGGTCTTACCTGTTGATAATATGAGTAATTCCATGGAAGGTTTTAAAAGATCTATTTTTTAATTTATTAAATGTTATCTATTGTTTTATAATAATAATTCACATTTATATACTGTCTTAATTTAATTTAAGCTATTTATAATAGTGAAATTGTTCATTCAGATCTATTTGTAGTCTTAAAAGAATACTACTTTCAAATAAGTAACAGTTATCTCCAGAAACAGTGTGACCTAATAGATAGAATACGGGACTTGGCTTTAGGAAGACCAGGCAGTGTTAAAGTCTTTTAGTACTTACTACTACGTGACCAAGAATAAGTTGTTTAACCTCTTTGAGCCTCAGACAACTATCTAAAATGCTTACGTTGTAGACTTAGATGTGGTGTAGTGGGAAAAGAATCTTGGACTTTGGATGCCAATCCTCCTCTTAGGCTTACCTTTGTATTTCCTGATGGTATTCCCTGGAGGAAGGCAGCAGGGGACCCATTATTTCCATCTTTTCCCCCATTTTAGAAAATTCCACTTCCTGCTACATCTGTCTAACCTATAGCTACTGGTGAGGAAAAAAAAAAAAAACAGCCTTCCATCTCCTGCCACTTATATCCTAGAGGAGGTAGCATGGCCTTGGGCCTGATTTCCATTTGCACCTAGTGAGGGACAACTTCTGTCTCCTGCCAACATGATGTCAGGCATCCTGCTGTGAGGAGAGCTGCTGGATTCAAAGAGGGGTGACCTTTCTGACCTGAGGTCTTTATCTTTGTTATAGTAGAGTCTTTAAAAAGCAGGATTTCATTCTGCTGGATCATCTTCTGTCTGCTCTTCAGCCTTAGGAGGGAAGAGGAAATGTGAATCCCATCTTACATTAGTGCCTCTTGCCTTATTTCCATTTCTCCTCTAAATATAAGAATGGTGCTACTCAGTGTTCAATATATGCTTGTCATAAACACATTCCAGTTACATTGAATCCAAATCTCTTTATCCACCATTCAATTCCCATCCACTCTCACCTATTTTTCATCTCTCTCTTGTCTGGTTCCTGGTTCCTTACCTACTGCCTACAGATGTACCCTTGACTACCCTATTCTTAGAAAACCCTCACTTGATCCTTCAGTCTGCCGATTATCATGCTGTATCTCTTCTGCCCTTCATGACCAAACTTCTTGAGGTCATCTACAATAGATACAATAGGTACCAAAAGCTGGTGAATCTTTTGGTCTCAAGAGTCTAAGCTTCAGTGGGACTCAGCCAATCAGATGTCCCCACTAAATTTGACATGGTGAATTCCCTAGAGATAGGAGAAACTGGACACAACCTCCAAATGGCCTAAGGATGGATGGATCAGCCCAAGTCAAAGGGCCAATCTGAGCAGATTCAGGTCTATCAGTGACTCTTACACTTCAGCCTGTGGAAGATTTGAAGACCTAGAAAAGAACCACATGTATGCAAATGACATAGAATGCAGTTACGGAGGTCTTCTGTTTCAGCATCTGTTTTGTGGGGACAAGACTGAGATTAACAATCAAAGTGCTGGTTTTTTTTTAAATTATATGTATGGATGTAAGCTTCTCAAGAGCAGGCATTACATCATTTTTGTTACACACTTAGATGCTTAATTATTATGGTCATTGTGCAGATTTTACCTTATTTGTTCATATATGTCTTCCTATAAAGGCATTTAGACGTAATGTAATGGGGAATAAAAAGATTCTTAGAGGGAAAACCTGTTTTAAGAATAAAGATATTAGGATACAGCTATTTTATTGACTCTTTTAAGTTATTCTTAATTCTGCTAGCTACATGGTATAGTATAAGGGAAACTGACTCAGAAGTCGGGAGAACCTTAATTCAGATCCTAGTTAAATGAATTTTGTCCTATTTCATGCATTTAGATATGCCCTCTTGACACTAATAGTATATATTTCTTGCCATAGAACCTATAACATTGTTTCACTTTTGTATGTTGCTATATATTTTTACAAAATGCTTTCTTTATAAAAATCATGTGAAGTAAACAACAAGCATTTAAGTTCTGGGCACTTTGTGACATGCTAGGGATACAATGACAGTGAAAAGTTGTTTTGGTTTAGGTTTTCTTTACATTTTAATGAGAAAAACAATGTGCGTGTGTGTACACAAAAATGAAAGTGCTATTGTCCCCATTTTAATGAGTTTTGATCTGGAAATGGAATTAGAATTTCAGATACTTATATATTCCTTAAGTGGCTTACAGGAACAGCTACTGGAACTGGAACTCTAACTTGGTGCTAATTCTGTCCAAATGCTACATTGTTTTCTGCTGATTTTTTTAAAAGTCAAGAAACCAATGAAGAGAATGTTTTCTGTAAAAGTATAATGTCTACGATAAATTAATATACTATTTCATTAATAGTGCAAAAATGTCCAAAGTTATTTTGGCTTTGTAAATTATTCAATCAGAATAACTTATGTGGGTTTATTTTATATCCTATCACTTTGCTAAAATTGTTTCAATTAAACTTTTTAGTTGAATTTCTTTTCTAAGTTTACCATCATATCATTTCCAAAAAGAGGATAGTTTTATTTACTTTATTGCCCATTTTGATTTCTTGGATTTTTTCCTCTTATCCGTCCTCTTAGCTACTGCTAGTATTTTTAGTGCAATACTGAATGATGAGGATCATTTTTTCATTTTATTGGGAGGACTTCTAGCCTATTCTATTATGGATAATGTCTGCTGGTGATTTTAGATAGATAATTCTTATAATTTTAAGGAGATATGTATTTATACCTATGCTTTCAAATATTTTTAATAAGAATAAGTGTTGGATTTTGTCAAAAGCTTTTTCAGCATCTGTATGATCAAGATTTTTGTTACTTTTCTTCACATAATCAAAATAACTGTAAGAAGCTAATAGCTAACCCCCTAAAAAAAAAGTTAATTTCATTTGTTTTATCACACACATATTACTATAGACTAATTTAAAAAAAATTCTATAGCTGGCAAAATTGTTGCCATTCACATGTAAAACATTTAGATAATGTTTAGTATTACAAGTTGATAAGTCGGATTTAATACTTCTTAAGTTTCTGATACATACCTAGAATAAAATGGAAACACAAGTGTAAATTTCAGTTCAAAATTCATAATACTGAGTTAGACGACTTCTTTAACTTCAACAATTAAATGTACTTCACATAATGTCCCAGTGTATTTTAATTTTCATTTTGGTCAGTTTGGGAAAGTATTATCACACACTTTGATATCCCGTACAAATGGGATCCTCTGAGTAGAAATTTTCTGTTTTGAATTTCCAATAACTCAAATGCTTTTATTAGCTTAGTCTTGTCTGTGAAAGATGAACAATATCATTATTAATAAAATAATGAAACTAAACTACCAAGAGCCTCTATAGATTAAAAGACTTCCTCAGTTTCCTGGTTAAGATGCAGAATATAAAATTTGACATCATTTTTATACTCCCAACTTTTTTTTTTTAATTTCCCCATGTCACTTCCCTACCCTTTACTTTATTAGCAATAAATATATAGAAAAATCAATTAAATTATCTGTGTGGATTAACTTTATGGTTCTCTATAGCCAAGCTCTTTTAAATTGACCCCTTCCATATATATATTTATATGTTATAATATATAGTATATTAGTATATATATATACACTAAGTATTTGTATACTAAGTATACAAAATCATACTAAGTATGATTTTGGGCCACTTCCTCTTTCTATTCATTATGCACTTAAAGTCAGCTATGCTGTTAAAGTAATTAGTGAGATAAATTTTTAATAATATTATCCACTCTTAGATTATTGAGCACAGTATATAAACCTCTACAGCCAGGTGAGAATCCTGGGTTTTTAGTTCTGGCTATAACATAAATAGCTTTGACTTTATACAAGTAATTTAACAATTACTTTGTTTTTCTATCTTTAAAATGGAAGTAATAAGACATATAGTACTTAATTCGTATTCAAAAATTAAGGCGGTATGTATATGAATATAATCATTCTGACATAGTGAAAAGAATCCATTGAAGTTTGAATTGAGTTCTCATCCCTAGGCAAATCTCTCATCCTTTTGAGCTCCAGATAACCTCATTTGTAAAAGAATAATATCACCACTTCATATTTATTGTGTGCTAAGATAATGTAGGTGAAAGTATCTTAAAAATTGTGGAACACTTTATGTTTAAAAAAAAAAAAAAAAAAAAAGGAAATACCATTGCCATACCTGTAACAGATTAATTAAGTGAGGTGGCACCTTTTAGGTCATTTAGTTCAGTTCCCTTTATTTCAATGATAAGGAAACAGGCTTTAAAAAATTAATTATCTTGTTCAGAAATGCAGCTTAATCTCATAGTTGGAACTAAAACAAAGATCTGATTATTACAAGTTTATGCTTTTCATAAGCTTTCGCAAGGAAACCAATATTTTTTTTATTTTTTGGTCTTTCTAGGGCCATTTTGTATGAAACTAACCAAATTCTAAAGTATATTATTAAATTAAATTCCATGGAATAAACTCTCATTTTTCAGTCTATGTAGTACAGTGATTCAATAAATATTTTTGGTGGATTTTTAATTTTACCAGTACTACTTAGTAGGACTTAATTTGGGAGGGGGGATGCTATTCTTTTTAGCAGATATATAAATTGCTTTTCAAAAAGTAGCTATACTTGGTAAACAGTATTCATTTACCTTACCTTTTTTACGTACTTCATCTCTTTCTAGAATCCACTGAAAAAATATTGGACACACAGATGACAAAATGAAACTTGATCCTCTACTATGTTTAGGAGCCATAACTTAAATTCATAGGTATTAGGATTTCTAGGTGTTAACTCGGTCGTCTAATTTAGCCTGATAGTTAACAATTCTCTAGCTCAGAGTTCACACCTTTAGTTCAAATCTTTAGAGGAGTTTATACCTTTAAAGAAACAAGTTCATTGGTTAAAGGAGTTCCCATAAGCCCCTTCTCTGTGAGGATAAAAAGAGGAAAATTGAATCTGAGGAGCAGTTTGGATTGGATTAAGGACAAGACTTCCCAGGAGAACTTCAGGGAAGGTCAAGGAGATTCAGAGCCAGGATTCAGGAAGAAGAGGATTCTAGATTCTACCTTTGCTCTGGCTGGAGGCTCCAGAAGCCTCCCAAGAAACTTGCTCACAGAGGAAAAGATTTTACAGAAAAGCCTCCCAGAGAAGGATTATAATTGAGAGACAACAGGACATTTACACATAGGTACTCTTTATATTATATTATAAACATGTATTATAAACAATAATGAACATTCCTTGTAAATTATGATAAATACCTACTGTGATACAAAGATAAAAATGGCACAGTCCCTTGTTATAAAGGAACATTCTAGAATTTAAGGAAATCAAAATATCCAAAATTGGCACAAGGCAATGGGAGTGAGGATATGCTAATAATTAGCATATTCATAAAAGATTTTAGGGAGAGGGTGGCACTTGAGCACAATTTAGCAGTAAATATTCTGAAAGGTAGAAAGTGGATAAAAACTACATTCCAGAGATGGGGAATAGCCAGTACAATCTCAGCGCCTACAGGTGGACTACCATGTGTGAGAAACAAGAAGTCCAATTTGGCTAGATTGAGTACAGAAATGGAAATAATGGGTAATAAACTTGGAAAAGATATGTTGGACCAGGTTGAAAGAGCTTTAAAAGCTAAAGAGACATTTATATTTGATCCTAAGTAGGCAATAGGAAACCATTGGAATTTATTGAGTAGGGGTGTGACATAATCATTCCTGAACTTGTGAGAAGTAATGGCAGTTTTGTGGAAAATGGATTGGAGAAAGGGGAGATTTGAAGTAGGGACATTTAATTAGTGATTGAAGTAATCCAGTTAAAAGGTGATGAGAGCCTTAACCAGAGTGGACAACTACTAGAAAGATTGTGAATGCACAAGTTATAAAATTTGCAACTGATTAGCTACATGTGAGAAAGAGTAAGGCATTTGACAACTATACTGAGTGAACCTGGATGAATGAAAGGTTGCTAGTGCCCTTGACAGAAATAGGGAAATCAGAAGATGGTGAGTTTTGGGGGTAAGCTAATGATTTAAGTGTTTGAAATGTTGAGCTTGAAATAGCCATGGCACATTCTGTTCAAAATATTCAATAACTTCCAGTGATATGTGCACAATTAATGCTCAGGAGCCCTGGATATATAGATCTTTGAATCACTTTATAAGATGGTAAACATGAAAGCTGTGGAGGTAATAGAAAAGTCCCTGGACATACCCATGGGACTACACACAAATACTTTGGGGATATGACATGGACCACAAGCCAACAAAGAAAACTAAGGAGCAGTAAGAGAATCAAGCAAGACTGAGGAGAAAGTATCCAGGAAAAGTTGGTAATTAGTGTCACATGATGTTGAGGTCCAGAAGGATGAGAACTGAGAAAAGGACATCAGATTTAACAAACTCTTGGAGAAAGTTTCAATTAAGTAAACAAGGTCAGGAGCCAAGGATTTAAGTGAGAGAGGAGGAAGTGTAAGCAGAAAATGTCAACCACCTTTTCCTTGTTCCTAAAGACTTTGACTATGAAAGGGAGAAATAAGATTATTAGAAGGGTCTTGGAAGGATGTTATTCTATATTAAAAAAGATTTGTGCCTTTTATAGGCAAGATGAAAGGAGCTAACAGATAGAGAATATTAAAGGTTATAGAGTACTTTATTGTGGGGTGATTTTTTGGAGGGAATGGGATCAATGGTTGGGGAGAGGATTTAGCCTTGATGAGAAAGATCACAGAATCATTAGAGACTAGAATAAAGGAGAAAAGAATGAGACATTGATGACATATCATTGATCTTTTTTCTTCTTATTTCAAAAAAAATATGGAAAAGTAAATAGAAAAATAATTATAACATCTAATTTTAATTCATTTGAAAATTAGGTAGAATAAAGCAAGGAAACTTCTGGAAAAAACACATTACAGATTTCTTAACTTAATTTTATAGAATAGATATCAACAAAAGGACTTCAGAAATCACTTAATCCAGTTCTTTCATTTCATAGAGTAAACTGAGACCCCCCAAAAAGTAAAGCAGTTTAACCAAGGTTATCAAATTTAATTAATGGCAGAGATGGAATTAAAATTTAAACCTCTTGATTCTTGATCTAGATAGTTTGTCAGAGAATACACAGTGCCTTTCCAAAAATAATATTCCTTTGGAAAAAATTTCTAGTCTTTGGAATGTAATAAGAATTCTATTAAATCAGCTTCAAATTATAAAATTGTGGTGACAGTTACAAGAATATATCAATATATTCTAAAAATTTTTGGAATTATATCAGCAAACACAAAAATACAAAAAAATTTAAATTTTCAATGATTATTTTATGCTATCCTACATTTGTAGTTATGAACTATTACAAGTTGGAGTTATTTTATTTTATTTTTTTAACCAATTACTAGGGTAAAGGACAGGAAATCAATTGAATATAGTTTTCCCTAGAGCATTTTTTTTTTCATATAGTAATATGAGTCGCTTTGTAATCTCATGATACACAATTTCCCATTCCAGTACTTATTTTCTTTATATATAACTTTGGGGAAAAGAGAGCTAGATAAGTGGATTTGGTTTAAATGGAGATCAGGGCATACATACTGCAAAGCTTGCTTCTTTGTCAAAAATGCATTTGTTTCCATGAGAATGCCATAGTTATTCTAGTTGTTGATCAGAGTACATCTAGCATGTTCCTTCAGTATATGTGATATACTGTGCATACACACAGACCAAATTTTAAGTTTTGACATGTTAGCTTAATGTCTTGCCTATATAATTGGGACTTAAACCTGCTATAAATGTTCTATCTGGTTTTTGGAATAATGGATGATAATAGTACCAAGATCCTGGGAGTAAAGTTAAACATATTAGTATTGAAATCATGTTCAATTTTGCTAGATTATTGAATGACAAAGTAGTATGCTAAAGAAAGGCAGCAGCAAAACAAGTACAAGAAAAAGCCAGAGATTTTTCTGATTACATTGAATTTAGTCTCTCCAAGGTTATAATTCATTTCTCAGAATTACTTAGGTGTACTATCCTAGAGAGTTGTTTTTCAATTTTAGAGTCTGAATGTCCCTTGTTTGTTCCTAGCCTTCAAACTCAAAATATTGAGTCATATAGCATACATCTTTTAACAACCAGCTCGAGGCAAAAGCTGGAATGTTAAGATTTTGCTTGTTCACAATTTGGTTTAAAGTGCTTAAACTTGCAAATTTACAAAAACCTATAAAATTTTCATGGCAATACAAATGTATTTAATTCTCAAATATTTGCATATCACTATTTCATTATGAGCAGAATGTTTTCAGTTGTCACAACATAATTTATAGGTAGCTACAATGAATATATTGATAAAAAGTAAGGAAAATGTTGGGAATTCAAAGATAAAACATATTCCTTGCTCTTAGGAAGCAGATTCTCCCAGGATATTTGACAACTTGACATAATAACAGACTTGTGATATTTCTTGTTTTATAGACTTTACAACTATCACTTTACATAGATAACTTTAAGTTGTAAAGGACTTTAGAGAATAGAATCCAATTGAATCAGTGAGAGATTGTGATTTGCCCAAAGTTATATTACTACTAAGTGTTCTTTCTAACTAAGGTCTTCCTGACTCCACTTTCTCTGCTCTATTCTTGATACTTTGTTTAGCTTTCTATTAAATACTTAACTACATACAATGTCCTAGGGGATTTACATAAATAAAATTAAAAGTCCTTATCCTCAGCAGTCTCATACATTTTAAAGAATTGTAGACCCCAAACTCAGGTTAGCTGTAGCATCACTTTGTTATTTTTGTGGCTGTTAGTAGGTTTTTTCTAGCCATTCCATTATACAGAGCACAAACCTCCCTTGCCATAGTTCCAATCGAGAAAACTTTCTACTCTGATAAGATGTTCACTCAGCCTAAATAAGGTCTTATTTTTCCCAACTCCATGCTATAGGAGTACTATTTTTCTAATTCCTGCAGTGTTTCTTTCCCTTTCATTCTTTGTTCCATTAAAGCAGAATTATAACTCCCACTTATATAGTGCTTCAAGATTTACAGTTTCTTCACAACTCCATGAAATATTATAAATATTTTTCCCATTTCACAAGTAAGGAAACTAAGGCTAAACGTCTAAAACGATATGATTTGTCCTTGACTCAGCTGCTATGTTCAGAGTAGGGATTTGAACATAGATCTAGAAGATTAACTTCAAGTCTAGCAGTTACTTTGCAGTTTCTACTTAATGAAATCCAACCCCTTTCAAAATCTAGCTCAAATTCTACATATGTGCATCTCTGACCACTGAAGCCAGAAGTGATTTTTGCCTACCACAAACTCTTATAGCACTTATTATCTGTCACTTTATAGGGCATTTAACAATACAAGGCAGTAAAAGATACCCTATCCTTAGTATGGCTTAACCCCTTCCTCCCCTCCCCCCATTAGACCATAAATTACCCAAGCAAATTTGTTTTCTTCTATGGCATTTAGCATACTACCTTGTGAACCTATAAATTCTAATGCCTCAATTGCTTCAATCAGCTATTGTCCAACAGTAATTTTTTTTTTTTAACTTGTGTCAGCAAGCACCATTTTAGGATTCTATAGGCCCCTAAAGTTTTATCTTAATAAACTTATTATAGTTAGCATTGTTCTGCATAGTCTGTTTAGTTTTATCTAATAATTGTTAGGTGCTGGCCACAACTCTTTTTTAAAAGATTATGGCTTACATATAGTAAGTATGCAAAACCTTTTACATCTCTCTCTCTCTCTCTCTCTTTTTTACTATCATTCAGCAAATGTTGGAGTAATTGGGCCTCCACAATAAAATAAGTTGGTGTTTGTTTTATTTTGGTTTTCTGCTCTCTTATAGAATGTTACAGCTCTTACAGTTGAGCAAATCAGGACTCAGAAAGGTCAAGTTATTTGCCCAGGATTACAAAATTAATAGTGATAGAACACAAATTGAGTTGTAATAATTTCAGGTTCAATGCTCTTTGCCTAACAGTAGTGATCCCTAATCTTTTTGAGGTTTTGTTTCCAACTTTAAAATTTCATAGCTCCTCACATTGTAATGCAACTGTCAATATCTGATGCATACAACCTATTCTAAATTAAATAATGCTTTTAAATGGTTTTGTACTCTTAACACAGGAATCTCTATTTACATTAGACAGTAAAATATTTACATATAGGTAAACTATATGTGAATATTGGGAATAACTAGCTTCCAAGTGGGGAATCCACCATATCATATTAGACTTCCAAAGCAAAATCTCCAAGTGCTAATAGGTAAAGGTTATTGGTTTTTTAAGGGATTAAATAGAAAAATTCAATTTTGCTTAAGAAATCTCAGATGTAAAATTTGATTTAAGTTTAAATTTTGTTTTAATAGTCAAGTTGCTGGTGCTTCTGGAATTACCAAAAGTCAAAATCTGACTTGATTAAAACAAGTGATGATGATGGTCCCTTTTCTCATATTGGGTGTCTGCTTAAAGGGTGTTTGTGATTTATTTTTTAGTGTATCTTGGGATATTGTTTGTCATTCAGAATTTGTTTATGTGAAAGTGTTTTTCCTCTATATTATTTCAGGCAATTTGTTTTATTATAGATACTTATATTCTATTAAGTACATATCTATTATTCTAGCTGTGCTCTTTGGGGTGAAGGGGAAAGACCCAGAATAATCTATTTTGAAGTTATGATGGAATTAGCAATGAAATTAGGATTCATTAAACAGAAATTCAGGCAACATTTATTAAGCATTTACTAGATCCTGAAAAACTATTTAATTTTTTCCCTCTAGACAATTTTAATTTAATAGAAGAAAACAAAACTGTACAAATGGATATGATACAGTGTTGTAATGACATCTGACATTTATATAGCACTATGTAGATATTTTCTTATTTGACTTTCACAACACAGTTTGGTATTATTTTCTTCATTTTATAGATTAATATATCAAGATTCAGAAAAAATGCTAGTTATTAGCAGAAATGAGATTTTAATTACGGTCTCTTCTGGCTTCTGTTCTAATACTGTTTCCACTATATTGTGCTTTCCCTAGATAAAATGTAATATGGGTAAAGGAAAGATTTGGCAAAGGGGCTACTTCAAAATTTGAGGAGAATGAAATTACTCTGTGGAACTGAGAACAGGAATAGTTTCATTGAGAAGGGTTGCTTTTATTGGTCCTTGAAGGAAGGGTTTCAGAGAGGGAATACTGAGGAAATATGTTGCCACTCTGTACAACAGTCTATAGGAACACACAAAGGAGCAAAAGGACAAATGTAATCTTGGAAAATTCATAACTATCCTTCTTGGTTTGTGATTTGGATAAAAACATTGATAGCATCCCAAATTTGCAGGTGATTTAGCTATCAAGGATAGTTTAATATAGAGGTCAGTGAGTCCCATGTCTGTTGAGCAACTGGAATATTTGGCCAGATAAAGTAAAATGAAATCAGATTAAATATAAATGTACATGGTGACATACAAGTATAAAGTGGTAGAGAATTGTGAGAAGATAAAAGTGGAAAAACTATTGAATGTTGTAGTGGACAGTCCAATATATGTAAATTGAATGATAGGACAGCTCAAAAAGCTGTCTTAAATTCTAGTAAGAGGGGGGTGTAGCTTCCAGAAAAAAGAGTGATATGAAAGTCCTCTGTAGTCCTTCCTGATCAAACTACAACAAGATTATTATGTTCCATTTGGAGCACTACAGTTTATTCAGGACATTGCTAACCCAGACAGTATTCTGGAAAAGGTAGTTGAAATTAGAAAAAGCCTCAAGTTTGTGCCATATGAGAATTGATGAAAGGCTCAGGGGAAGAGATATCCTTGTTTGAAGTAATATGAAATATAAGAGAAACTTTGCTGTTTGGTTCCTCTAGGCTGAACAAGAGATAATGGGTGGAAGTTCTAAATAGCAAATTCTGCTGTAGCTAAAAAATAAACAACTTTTTTTTTTTTTTTTAAATAGCTTTTTATTTACAAAACATATGCATGGGTAGTTTTTCAATATTGACCCTTGCGAAATCTTTTGCTCCAACTTTCCCTTCCTTTCAGGTAGAAAATGAGCTACTTCTAAATCACTTACTGAGTATATTGTAGTAGAGTCTCTGAGTTATGGGTTGGACTAGATGTCCTCTTGCCATCATTTTAAACTAAAATTGTGGTGATTTTGAACTTGTTTTTATGGTATCAGAGTGAAAGTTTGGAGGACCTAGAGGAGCCATTTACTCCAATCTTCTCATTTTAGAGATTTAAGAAACTGGGACCTCAGCAAAGGCTATGTTCTCTGTCCACTATCTTTCTTTTTGGAAAGAGCACCTAAGATTGAATTATACATCTCTAGTAATTTTCCAGCTTGTGATCTTGGGCAGTGGATTTTATTACTTATATGCAATAAGATTGCTTCAGTAGATTTAAGAGTTTGAGGAGATATAAACGATCATTTAGTTCAAGGGTTCTAAATTTTTTTTTTGGATTGTGGGCCCCCTTTAACAGTTTGAAGCTTGTAGACTTCAGAATAGCATACAATAATAATAAACTTAGATAACACTATATGCCAGGCATCATGCTAAGTTATGTGACCCTCACAGCCATCCTGGGGGGGATAAATGCTTTTATTATTTCCAAGCATCTACTAGGGTCACACATGAGTATGTGAGGTAATTATTGAAATATTAGCATCTTGTTCAGGTTCTTACCTGAAGTTCAAGGTTGGAGAAATTTACACCTACGCAGATCCTAACCTTTGATTCCACAGTCTTCATTCTTCACTATACTTGGGTTTTTCTCCTCCTGCTTAGCAGCAGCTTTTCCCATTCTTCCTTGGCAGCATTGATAACTTCATAAGGATTGCCATAGACCATTAGATTGATGGTGAACAGGACAAAGATCCCCAATTGGCATTTGGATCTAGAAGTATATTGGGATTTCTGAATGTGAATTCATTGAAAGCTGATAGAAAGGAAGACAGTGAGGTTAGACATGCTCAATGCTGGGGATGAAAGAGATGGGGGTCTTCTAGGGAAAACTATGTTTCAGTTTGAAAACAATTTTTCTAGAATATACCTAGGATATTTTCATTTTAATTCAAGAGAATTTTTGAGTCTTAATGGTGATTGCTGCCACCAGGTGAAAAAATTATTACATTAAAAATAATTAATAGCTTTAGTTTATATTATTAAATAATTGAATTACAAATCAAAAAAATTGAATTTTAATGTTCATAAAGTTTTTTAAAATACATTATCTAACTTGAATCTTATAATCCTCTGAAGTTGGTATTAGGAGTAACAATAAACAGCTATGTTCCCATAGCAAAGGAAAACTGAAGTTTGGAACCGGAAGTAGTAATGTAGAGAAGAGAAGGGGAGTTCCTGAAAGCAGTTGAAACTAGACAGAATTAGTTGTATAATTTAAAATTTAAAAAAAAAAAAAAAACTGGAAGAGAAAGGGCATTGCTTAGCTAAAATGTGCATGCTTAATTGCTTCATAAATATTAACTTCTCCCAGGAGACTCTAAGGTTCATTTTAATGGTCATACAATGTATATAGTGGTAGGGAGAACATATTAAGGGTTGTATGTTGTAGGAGAAACAGAAAAGAATGTTAACTAATCACATTAGACATTGGGGAGATGGGAAAGAGACTTTGTGTCAGGGAGAAGAAATAAAAGTCTATGATCTTGCCCCTCTGTAAAGTGTGTAAGCTCATTTTGAGTTTTACACCTGCTTCCTGCAGGAACATATTAAAAGTTTAAGTTGCTTCACTTATGTTGAGGTTGTTGATTTACTGAACCTTTATTTGGGGTTCAGAATTTTGTTTAAAACAGTATGATAGATATTATCCCATTTTACATATGAGAAAGCCAAAACTTCTAGTAGCTAAGTGATTTGCACATGGTCACATAGTTAGGGAGTTCCAAGTGCAGTACACATTCTATGCCTCTCAATATAGAAGGGGAGATACAAAGTAATAATATTTCTAAATACCAAATGATCTTTTTTTTTATTAAGTTTCATTTTGTTAAATTTACTAAAAAGATACCTATTTTATTAATTTTCACTATTTTAGGCGTCTTAACTGGCAAAATTCCTCTGCTCTTGTTCTCTGTAGTTTAAGAAAGGCAGAGCTATGTCTTCTAAAATACACAGAGAATATCCTAGCCTTCAGTTCTCTTCTATGGAAAGTAAAGTGCAGTTTAAGGATTAGGTTTTTGTTTTTGGGTTTTTTTCCCCCCCTCTCCTTTTGGAAAGACCATAAGACATTTTAAAAAGTTGAAATGTGGAGGTGGGAGTAGGGGGTTTGTTTGTTTATTTACCATTTCAAACCTGACAATGTCAATAAACATGAGTATTTCCACACATAAATAGAAAGGATGATATTTGAAATACTAAATCTGTTACATACAGCTTTTTTAAAAAATAGAGTTAAGTTCAAGGCATTCATTCCAAAGCCATCTTGCTAATCTCTGTTTTCACTGTGGGCTTTTTTGTTTGTTTTATTTTATGCTTGTGTCCGTGAGTGGGTATACACACACACACACTCTACTCTTAATCACCCCCTCAACAACTCTTCTCCCCCTGGAACATAAATAAAACATCCACACTTCAATCAGCAGTATCTGGAAATGTATGCTTATTGCTTTGTTTTTCTTTATATAATGTTATAGTCCTTGTATAAATTATCTTTATGGTTCTGCTGAACTCATTTCAGGACACTAATATATATATTTTTAATGTGTATACCATATTTTGTTCAGATAGTGATGATTCCCTTAGTTTACAATTCTTGATTTCAAAAAATAGTGCTGCTATGAATATTTTAGCATAAATGGGTCTTTTCCTTCTTTGATCTCTTTCAGGTATTATGTCAAGTAGTGGTTTCTCCAGGTCAAAGGGTATGAACAATCTAGTAACATTGGGGTGTGATTTCAAATTGCTTTCCAGAATGACTAGACTAGTTTATAATTCCATCAATAGTGGATTATTATGCCTACCTCATCACATTCTCTTCCATCAGTTGGCATTTTTTTCTTTTTTGCCATTTTTGTTGGTGTGATGGGTGGGAGGTTGGACCTTTTTTCATTTTTAAAATTTAATTTATTATTTACTTTTAGCATTAAAAAAAAAAAAAAGTTTTCAGTTTCAAATACTCTTCTTCCCACCCCTCCTTCACCTATTAAGAAGGCAAGCAATAGAATATCATTTATACAAATAAAATCAGGCAAAACATATTTGTATATTAGTCATGGGGGAAACAAAACAAGAAAAAGAAAGTGAAAAACTTTAATTTTCATTTTAGAGTTCATTTCTCTCTGGAAGTGTATAACATTTTTCATCATGAGTCTTTGTGAGTTGTTTTAGAATGTCGTATTAATCAGAGTAGCTAATAATTGCTGTTACTATGTACAATGAAATTTGTTCACTTCATTCCATATCAATTCAAGGTTTCCCAGGTTTTCCTGAAGCAATCCGTCTCATCATTTCTTACAGCACAATAGTATTCCATCACAATCATAATTGATGGGCATCATCTCAATTTCCAATCCTTTGATACCACAAAAAAGTTAAACTATTTTCCTTTCTCTTTAATCTCCTTTTGAATTCAGACCTAGTTATGATATTGTTGAATCACTGTTTTATAATCCTTTGGGCATATTTCCAAAATGTTCTCCAGTTTACAACACCAACAGTTCATTAGTGTCCCTATTTTTCCACATGCTCTCCAGTATTTGTCATTTTCCTTTTCTGTCATGCTATTCAATCTGATAGGTCTGAGGTGGTTCCTTAGAGAAGTTTTAATTTGTATTTCTATAATCATTAGTTATTTAGAGCAATTTTTTATAATTGTAAAAAGTTTTAGCCTCTTCTAAAAACTACCTTTTCATACTTTGACAATTTATCAGTTGTGGAATGGCTATTTATAAATTGAACTCAATTCTCTATATATTTGAGAAATGAGACTATCAAACTTAATTTAATTTTTTTTCTTCCCTTTCCTGTTTTCCTTTTAACTTTTGCTTCTTTTATTTTATTTGTGTCTTTTAGAATTTGGATGCTCTGCTATTTAGTACATATAGGTTTATTATTGATTGATTGGTATTATTTCATTGTCTGTGATACCTTGTAACATAATGTAGTTTTTCCTGATTATCTCTTTTAATTAGGTCTGCTTTTGCTTCCCTTTCCTTTTTTAATCTCAGCTGAAACAACAGATTATGCTCTAGCCCCTTATTTAACTATTTTTTTCTTATGTATTTTTTTAAACAACATATTGTTGGATTCTGGTTTCTAATCCATTCTGTGATCTATTTCCATTTTATGAGTGAGTTTATTCCATTCTCAGTTATGATTACTATGTTCCTTTGATATTTTTATTTGCATTTCTCTTATTAGTATTTTGGGGTTTCCCCCCCAAGGCCTCTTAAACTTTTTCTACTCATGTAATTTTATTGGCTGAGAAATTATTACATGATCTCAGGCATATATTGTATATAAATTAGGCACATAAACATTTACTGATAACATATCATAATTTTGTGACTCCCATATTCATTTATGAGACTCACATATGGCATCATAAATGACAATTTTAAGAAGTTGGACCCTAGAATATATCAATAGCTTCATTTTCTTTTGAAAATCTCCTTTTTATATCATGATTACTTTCTAGAGGAGTGACTTTAAAAAAATTATAAAAAAATTTGGCATAATTTTTTAAACTATATCTCTATTATAAAAATAGTATATATTAAGTCCTTACTCTGTACATGCATAAACACCTAAATATTGTTTTTAATGTTATTCCATTTCACTAATTATTAAGCACCTATTCTGCAAGGCACAATACTAGTGCATTTAAAAGCCTTCAAGAAACTCTTATTCTACTTATAATACAGCATGATTACTAAATATAAATTTAGGGAATGAAAAGGGAAAGAAAATATAAGTTTTAGGATTAGAGGAGGGAGAACAGATATTAACTGTTGGTTAGGATCATGAACGATTTCACAGGGAAAGAGGCACTATAAGGATTTTGAAAAGTAAATTCATAGAGAAGAAAGTGAGAGGGAGATAGAGTAACTGATATCTGGGTGAGTGTAGGGAAGTGAGATTGTAAGTTGCGTTCAGGGAAACAGCTAATAGTCCAGTTTATCCAGAGCACAAGAGTACATGAACTGAAATAATAAGTTGAGGCTAGGATATAGGTTGGAGTTATATTGGGATCAGGAATTTGTGCAAAAGGAAACCATTGCACGTACTTTTCAATAGAATGACTTGTTTGGTTCTGTGCCTTTTATTAGTATGTTTTTGTAATGATTCATTACCTGTTATCGTGTGTAAAAATTCTGTTTGTTATTAGTAAGTTATTCATTTGGGATATTTTTCCCATGGTGTATTAATTTGTCTGTAGTTAAGAATCTTAGATATGGATGTATAGCATGATGGAGACTAAAAGTTTGTTCTTTATCTTTATCCCATGTTCTAACTAACTGAACTAAATAACTAACAAACAGTAGAATAGTTAAAATTCTAAAACACTTAAGTGGTTTTGTTTATTATGATAGAAATGAGAACTTTTCTCCCCCACTCCCCCCTTATTTAAGGCTATTAACCTACCAAAAAATTCAATTTTTTTTTTCCTCCATAAGAAATAATGAAGACTGGAAGGGAGGTATCTACCATTCCTCTTTTGAAAATGCATTATTATTATTTTCAACTTTCTTTATATGTATATTATCTATTCTTTTACTGATACATCTTAATAAATACTTTCTTAATCTATATTAATTTGTTTCATCTCCATAAGTATAAGGAAAGTAGAAAAATAAATGTGCCCAAAAGAACAAGAAGTTTGACTTGTTACTCTGTGCTAAGTACTGTATGAGGATTAGAGAGGAATTTTAAAATATATTATGCCTTCTTCCTTTAAAGAACTTGGGCAAATCATTTAACTCAGTGCCCTAACACATCTCTTAAGATTACCAGCTGCTCCAGAGAGCAGCCTAATGAATAGAGAAATAGAATGGGAGTCAAAAAATATACATTCAAGTTCTGAGCTCATTGATAACCTTGGACAAGTCACAATTTCTAAAGACAACATTTCTGTTGCAGAGACTATGATATCACAGAATTAAGTGCTGACTAGCATGTGGAAGGGCATTTCCTTATTTTGAGAATACCCTATATTAATGAAATATGACAAGTCCAGTCCTCCCAGAGTAAGTCACAGTCACTCTCACACACACACACACACACACACACACACACACACACACACACACACACACACACACACACACACACACACACACACCCCTAGCTTATGTAAAGCTTGTGGATGAATGTATAATAAAATGCAAGGACATGTGATGACAATTTGCTACAAATCAAATAGTATATTAGTGATGATTGCCCATAAAAATACCTGAAGTTTATGGGGAAGTTGTAGTGGTGGTGTTTTTGGCTGAGAGCAGTTGGGGTTAAGTGACTTGCCCAGGGTTACACAGCTAGGAAGTGTTAAATGTCTAAGACAAGATTTGAACTCAGATCCTCCTAACTTCAGAGCTGGTGCTCTATCCACTGCATCACCTAGCTGCCCCCTTTAAAAAAAAAAATAAAGCTTTTTTATTTTCAAAACATATGCACGGATAATTTTTCAACATTGACCCTTGCATAGCCTTGTGTCATAGATTTTACCCTCCTTCCCCTCACCTTCTCCCCTAGATGGTAAATAATCCAATATATATTATACATGCTAAAATATATGTTAAATCCAATATGTATAAATATATGTATATAAGTCTCTTGCTGCATAAAAAAAATCAGATCAAAAAGGAAAGTAAATGAGTAAGAAAACAAAGTGCAAGCGAGCAACAACAAAAAGAGTGAAAATGCTATGTAGTGATCCACATTTAGTTCTCTAAGTGTAGATGTCTCTCTTCGTCACAAGATCATTGGAACTGGCATCAGTCATCTCATTGTTGGAAAGAGTCAAGTTCATCAGAATTGATCATCATATAATATTGATGTTGCTGTGTAAAATGATCTCCTGTTTATGCTTATTTCACTTAGCATCAGTTCATATAAGTCTCTAGGCTTCTCTAAAATCATCCTCCTGATTGATCGTTTCTTATAGAACAATAATATGCCATTAACATTCATATGCCATAACTTATTCAGCCATTTTCCAGTTGATAGGCATCCACTCAGTTTCCAGTTTCTTGCCACTAGGCAAAGGGCTGACACATGGAGGTCCCTTTCTTCCTGGTTGGATTCATTCACAGTTCCACCAACAATGTATCAGTGTTCTATTTTCCCCACATCCTCTCCAACATTCATTATTATTTTTTCCTGTCATGTTAGCCAATCTGAGAGGTGTGTAGTGGTATCTCAGAGTTGTCTTAATTTGCATTTCTCTGATAAGTAGTGATTTGGAACACTTTCATATGAGTGGAAATAGTTTTAATTTCTTCATCTAAAATTCATACCTTTTTACCATTTATCAATTGGAGAACAGCTTGAATTCTTATAAAATTTGAGTCAATTCTCTATTTTAGAAATGAGGCCTTTATCAGAATCCTTAAATGTAAAAATGTTTTTCCAAGTTATTTCTTCCCTTCTAATTTTGCCTGCATTAGTTTTGTTTGTACAGAAACTTTTTTAACTTAATCAAAATCATCCATTTGGTATTCAATACTGAGCTCCAGTTCTTTTTTGGTCACAAATTCCTTTCTTCTCCACAGATCTGAGAGGTAAACTATCCTATGTTCTTCTAATTTGCTTATAATATCATTCTTTATGCCTAAATCATGAACCCATTTCAATCTTATCTTGGTATAGGGTTAACGCCTAATTTCTACCATACTAGTTTCCAATTTTCCCACCAGTTTTTGTCATAGTGAGTTTTTATCCTAAAAGCTGGGGTCTTTGGTTTTGTCAAACACTAGATTGCTATAGTTACTGTTTTGTCATGTGAACCTAACCTATTTCACTGAGGAGTACTCTATTGGCCAACACCAAATGGTTCTGATGAGCTCTGCTTTATAATACAGTTTTAGGTCTGGCACAACTAGACCTCCTTCATTGGCATTTTTATTTTCATTAATTCCCTTGAAATTCTTGACCTTTTGTTCTTCCACTTGAAATTTGTTTTGTTTGTTTGTTTTTTATGTCTGTAAAATAATTTCTTGGGAATTTGATTGATATGGCACTAAATAAGTAGATTAATTTAGATAGTATTGTCATTTTTACTATATTTGCTCAGCTTACCCATGAGCACTTGATATTTTCCCAACTGATTAGATTTGACTTTATTTGTGGGGAAAATGTTTTCTAGTTGTGTTTAGTTCCTGACTTTCCCCTGGCAGATAGATTCCCAAATATTTTATACTACTGACAGTTATTTTAAAAATAATTTCTCTTTGAATTTCTTGGATTTTGTTGGATGCTGTTGGATTTTGTTAGTGATATAAGAATGCTGATGATTTATGTGGATTTGTTTTGTATCCTGTGAAATTTTAGTTATTTAGCAAAGTTTTGCTAAAGCTGTAAATTGTTTCTAGTAGTTTTTTAGTTGATTCTCTAGGTTTCTCTAAATATGTCATATTATCTTCAAAAAGTGATAATTTGGTTTCCTCATTACCTACTTTAATTCCTTTAATTTCTTTTTCTTCTCTTATTGCCAAAGCTAACATTTCTAATACAATATTGAATAGTAATGGTGAGAGTGGGGAACCTTGTTCCCTGATCTTACTGGGAATGGTTCTTGTTGGTCCCCATTACATACAATGCTTGCTGATGGTTTTTAATAGATGCTACTTACGATTTTAAGGAAAAGTCCATTTATTCTTATACTCTCTAGTGTTTTTAATAGAAATGGTTGTTGGATTGTATCAAATGCTTTTTCTGCATCTATTGAGATAATCATAAGATTTTTGTTTCTTGATATAGTCAATTATGCTAATAGCTTTCTAGTATTGAACCAGCCCTGCATTCCTGGTACAAATCCACTTGGACATAATCAATAGTCATTAGGGAAATTGGTCTGTAATTTTCTTTCTCTGTTTTCAACCTACCTTGGTTAGCTATCATCCCCATATCTGTGTCATAAAAGGAATTTGGTGTAGGACTCCTCCTTTCTTTTTTTTTTCAAATAGTTTTATTTAGTATTGGAATTAATTGCTCTTTAAATGTTTGGTAGAATACATGTGCCCTGGAGATTTTTTCTTAGGGAGTTAGCTTGTTCTATTTCTTTTTCTAAAATGGAACTATTTAAATGATACCTGTTAACATGGGGTAATCTATATTTTTGTAAATATTCCTCCTTTTCATTTAGGTTATCAAATTTATTGGCATATGGTTGGGCAAAATAATTCCTAATTATTGCTCTAATTTCCTCTTCATTGGTGGAAAGCTCTCCCTTTTCATTTTTGAGACTAACAATTTGGTTTTCTTCTTTTCTTTTTCAAATCAAATTAACTAAGGGTTTATCTATTTTGTTGGCTTTTTTTCCCCATAAAACCAAGTCTTAGTTTTTATGAATTCAATAGTATTCGTATTTTCAATTTTATTAATTTCCTCTTTTATTATCAGAATTTTAAATTTGGTATTTAATTGAGGATTTTTAATTTCTAATTTTCTTAGTTGTAAGCCCAATTCATTGATCTTCTTTTCTATATTTTGTGCAAGTAAGCATATGGGGAAGCTTTTAATTAGCTATTAGAATTATAATTTGAAATTTATTCCTGATGCTTTGAATTTCTTCAATGTTGGAAGTAAAGTGTTATATTCTTGGTTGACATGACTCATTTTACTCACAAAATACTTACATTAATTCCTACAAGTAGAAATATTTCCACTTTATCCATTTTAATTAGGATTGCCATAAAATTTTATTTCCATCACTAGAAACAGATATAGTAATCTTTAAATAAAAATAATACTGAGTGTAAAGTGCTAAGAAAAATTATTTAGTTATTCTTTAGTGTATAACTGGGGGTAATAATTTCATGCTCTTTTTTTCTTAGCCTTAGTTTCATCATCTATAAAATGAAAATAATAACTGAACTCTGTAATGTTCTGATCTTCTCTCAGTTGTAATCCTTCTCTGGGAGGAGGTTTCTTTTCTGTATAATCTTTTCCTCTACGAGCAGGTTTCTTGGGAGGCTTCTGGAGCCTCCAGCCAGCCTCTTCTTCTTCCTTAATCCTGGCTCTGAATCTCCTCCAGCTCTTGTCCTTCCCCAATCCAGACTGCTCTCCAGGCTCAATGTTGCCTCTTTTTATCCTCCCAGAGAATGGACTTGTGGGTACTCCCAGGGGCTTGTGGGAATTACTTACAACCAATGAGCTTGCTCCTCCTAGAATTCCTAAGGTGTAAAACTCCCTTTAAAGGCCCGAACCAAAGGTCTGAGCCAGAGAACTGTCAAGACAATCTGAGTTCTCACCTGGCAATCCTAACAGAACTCAATAGAGTTCATTATGAAAATCAAGTGCTGTTATGGAAATAAAAAAAGCCTTTTGCAAAAAGTAAAGCATTACTAAACATCAGCTGTTAGAAATATTTGGAAAAGAGGCAAACCTTGGAAAGAGTAATTGTTTCCCTCTAGACATGATGTTTCTCTTATGTGCACAGGGTCTCATAAAGGGTGGACTTTTAATAAATGCTTGTGAAATTCCTGAAATGATAGGGCAAAGTCAACAGAACATTACATAGATGGGATATGTATAAAGTCTTGCTCTTAGATTCCAAAGTTAGTTGTACAAATACAGTATTTGGAAGATAGTTTATTATCAATTCTTGCGGGAAAAACTTGAGGATCTTAGTTGACTACAAGCTATACTATATAAAAAATGTAGTGTGATATAACTGCCTAAAAAAACTGAAACCTTGTTAAGCATTATCAACTGAACTATACTGTCCAGACCAAAGAACTTTGTAGTGCCTGTGTAGTGCCACACTGGTTTAAATAGATCTTAAATACTATATTGAGTTATAGAAATCCCATTTTAAAAGAACCAGTAACAAAAAAGTAACATGCTTTTGTCATCTTTCAGCACAGTGCCTTAAATGTGTAGATGAATAATAAATGAATTGAATTTATTGAATATTATGTGAGGAACAGTTATATGAAAAGCAAAGGGACATGATGACTGAAATAATTTTCTTTAAATATTTTTTTCTCCTACAAAAGAAAAATTGGATTTATTTTATATAGCTATGTTAAAAAGAACATGTATCAGTGGGGGGAAAGTTACAATAAAAACATTTTTGAGTTGGTTTAAGGAAAAATTTAACAATAAATAGAGCTGTCCAAAAGCCAGAATGCGTGGCCTTGTTCTATTTTCCCCATCAGCTGAACATTTAAGCAGGAAGTATATATCAGTAATCTGACTAGAAATATTTATAGAGGGCATGCCTACATTTTGGAGAGAGATGGTAGATTAGACTGCTAGGGTGGGTTCTTTAAATGTTGTTACTTGCCCATCCCATTCCTTCTCTCTCTACCATCACTGCTTCTAGGCATTGACTTCCTTTCCCCAAATGACATCAGCCATGGCATTCAGGTTCCTCTGCCCTTTTAATCTCTAATGAGACCTCTTTGAATACTCCTTACTGACCTCCCAGCTGCTTCACATCCCATCAAAATATTTTCTCTGCTTCAACTCTAAGATTAAGGAATTAAGGAAGAACAAGATTCTCTTCAGATATTTAGGACTAGCAGGAAAATTGTATTCCTGGTATTCCCCTACTTCCCAAATTGCAACTCCAAACCTAACTTTATATAACAATAATTGGAAATTATACTACTACTATTGCAATATTTCATAAAATAGGTTTTTGAGTTAGTTGGGAACCTAAAGACAATTCCACTAGTCAGCTCTAGATAACTGTTTTACAAATAGTTTTTGAAATACTACCCATTCATGAATCAGGATATGCTCATAGAACTATAAAAGACACATCAATTTTTAAGAATATATTTCACTATGATTATAGGTAACTAAATGACCATGGAATCTGGTGCAGAGACCCAGCAGAGTGGCGATGCAGCTGTAACGGAGGCAGAAAATCAACAGATGGCTGTACAAACACAACCACAGATTGCAACTTTAGCACAGGTATAAGATAATTTTGGAATTTTCATTAAGCTGTATAATTTCCAAGAGGAAATGTGTGTTTTGGATTAAAAATTTTTAGTACAGTAGCATATCTAGAATGAATGGAGAGAAATGAAATTTTAGAAATTCTTTTAATTTAGATTAACATAATTGTTGTAAAGTGCTGTTCATATAATACAATACAAAGTACCCATTATTATACAAAGCTTAGTAATTCTATAATTATAATTTTTAATATTATTTTTCATTTTGTTTTTGTTGAGAGTAAAATACATTCTTTTTTTCATTGATTACCCATTTCTTTTGAAGAACTATTTATATATGACCCAGAAGATAGCAAAAGTAATAAATAATTTCATTACTTTATTGAAACAAGTTTCCAAGGTAATAGTTTCATATCTTTTGTCTACAATTAGAAAACAATACAGTATGATAGATAGTGGAATAGTTATTGAATCAGCAAGACTTGGACTAAAATTTCATCTCTAATGGTAACCTGGGTTATTATGGGCATGGCTATCTATTGTGCCATCCAACTGCCTCTGATAATAGCCTCAGATAATAGTATCTGCTTCATAGAACTGTTAAAGAGCTTTGGAGGAGGGAATTAATATAGAGCATTTTGCAGACTTGAAGAACTATGAAAACATTTTACCATAATAAAACATAAATGACATAAGAAAATGGCATGTGAATAAAAGATCAGCCTTGGAGTCAGAAGATCTAAGGTTTATGTCTTCTTACGCATACTTGCTGGCTGTGACCTCTGGGTGAGTTACTTAAACTTGGAGTACATACCCTAAGTAATTTTCTAAGCCTAGAAGTTGTAAAACAATTGCCTTTCCATATTGGCAGGAGTTTCTTCAGTTTCTGTTGAAGGGGGGGGGGGGGGGAGATAATTATTTCATAACAATTAAATCAAAGTCAAGACCAAAAAATAATCTCCCATAAATACTGTTTTTTCTTTCATCTTCTCCAGGCCATTGTATTTGCCATTCTATCAATATATTATTTTTTCCCCAAATATGAAGTGTTACTTTTTTCATTTACTCCTCAAAATTCTTAAAATGTTTATCCTGTGTTAACATAATTTTCTTATGTTTCCTATTGTTTTACTTTAATATCAAGGAAAAAATATTAGTGACATTTTGAGTTTCATTTGCACGTATGGTTTTTAATACAAATTTACTAATAAAGATATATGAAAAGCATTGTGTCTAGGTAGAAATTCGAGTTTTCTTGTTACTCTCTAGGTTATTATACAAAGTTACTTTCTGAAACCAAGTAGAAAAAAAGAATCTTATATATATATATATATATATATATATATATATATATATATATCTTAGACTAACAAAAGACTTTTTACTGGGTTTATTGTGACTCTAGATATTGATCTACAAGGAGATTTTTATATATTATGTGTTATATTCAATTATTTGTTATATATTTATTTGTTATAAAATACCTTTCACATAATTAAATAATTAGCAATTTATTTGTACACTACATACATGACTCAAAGTAAATCTTGTATTGTAAATGTATTTTAGCAACATTTTGTCTCCTTTTGAAAGTAACCTTATTATAATTTTTAAAAATAATGTTCAATAGTATAAAAAATAAAATCTTTTTAAAATTTCAATTACTTGTAGTATTGGCATTGGAAATGTCATTTCCAAGCTAAACACTGAGTTTGGAACTATGCAAAGTTCATTTTGCTTCTAAAGAGTCAATTGTAGAATCAAATAATAAAAGAAACAAGTATATTTAGTAATTTAAAAATAATAAATTGCATAATTATACATAGTAAAGTATTTTCCAATTAATGCCATATTTTTATTGTTAAAAATAAGTTTTGTAATTGAGTGGTACAAAGAAAAAAAGTTTTAAAGTTAGACAAACTGATTTTAGTTAAAACCTGCTGGTTTTTTTCCTACTTCTGTGATTCAAGGAAAATTAGTTAAAATTTGGTAAAATAACGATTATAATACTTGGCATTTACAAGCTCCGGAGTTGTTGTGAAGATAGTATAGAATCTGTATTTTCAAGTGAGAAAGAACCTTAAGGGCCATCCATTCCTGAAAAAAGGAACTCTTTAAGTCATCTGACAGGAGATACTTCTTTACTTAAGGCAGAATATTCTACCTTTAATACAGCTCTAATTGTAAGAGATTTTTTCCTTATATCAAAACCTAAATTAGCCCATGACTTTTACCCATTGTTGCTGTTCCTGACCTTTGGGGCCAAAGACAACATATCTGATTCCTCTTCCATATTACAGCCCTTTAGATGCTGTTATATTCTCCTTAATTGTTATTTTCTCTAGCCTAAACATCTCTAGTTTACTTAACTATTCTTCATACAAATTTACTATTTCATATAGCATAAACTGGAGGCCCTTCTTCATCCTATTTGTTTTACATTTATTGCAACCCTTCCTAACTGGAATCTAAATGTGCTTTAAGCAGAGCAATATACCGGGGGATAGTTTTCATTCATTCATTAAACATTTTTGATGTACCTGCTATATGACAAGCACTGGACTAAGATCATGATTACCGTGGCACCCTTAATGCAGACTAAAATACCGTAAGCTCTTTTTTTGCTTCCAAACCTGTAAAATTCACTGTAATCCCTACATTTTATTACTTGAATTGATATTAACTAACATGCTGAATGGTTCTAAGCTGCAATTATTACCTCATGTGTCTATAATAACATTTTCTCTTTTTTTTTGTAGGTTTCTATGCCAGCAGCTCATGCAACTTCATCTGCTCCAACAGTGACCTTAGTGCAACTCCCTAATGGGCAAACTGTCCAAGTTCATGGAGTTATTCAGGCAGCCCAGCCATCAGTTATTCAGTCTCCACAAGTCCAAACTGTTCAGGTATGTTTATGGAAAAGTTTTTAATATGCTTTTGTATAAGCTGCATATAGTCTTATTGATCTCCTTTTTTAAAAACAGTGATAAAAATCAAACTACCCTGTATATTTGAATTATCTCACAGTAAAGGCTTAATTCCTGTGCCTTTTCCTCCTTACTGTGAGGGCTTCTTTTATTTGTTTGTTTTTTGCTTTTGGCTAATAGCTTTTATCTTGTACCTAACATGCACCTAACTACAATATTTTATAAGCATTGCACATGTCATGCAATGACTTTATTATTCATATATTGATAAAGATCTTATTTCTCAAATATATAGGGAACTGAGTCAGAGTTATAAAAATAAGAGCCATTCTCCAATTGGTAAATGATCAAAGAGTACAATTTTCAGAAGAAATCAAAGCTATCAAAGTAGTCATATGAAAAATACTCTAAATCCCTACTGATTAAAGAATTGGAAATTAAAACAACTCCTATGTATCACCTCACACCTATCAGAATGACTAACATGACAGAAAAGGAAAAGGATAAATGCTAAGTTTGATGTGGAAAAGTAGATACACCAATGGACACTTAGTGGAGCTTTGAATGGTCCAGCTCATTTAGAGAGTAAAGAAATATGACCAACAGACATACCCTTTGACCCAGCAATACTAGGTCTATATCCCAAAGAGACCAAAGAAAGAAAAGGCCCCATTTGTACAAAAATATTTACATCAACTCTTTTTGTGATGTCAAAGACTTAATGGATGCCCATCAATTGGGGAATGACTGAACAAGTTGTGATGGAATATTATGATTTGATAGAGATAGTTTAAGAAAAAACAGGGAAGACCTATATAAAGTGACGGAAAATGAAGGGTTAACGTAGCAAGAGAACATTTGGCAAAGTAACAGTAATATTATAACATTTCAATAATCCACATTTCCCAGAGATTCCTGATGGAAAAAATGATACCCATCTTCAGGAAGGTGGACAGGGACTTGAGTCCATATTTTTATTTGTTTCCTGTCCCCTACAAAAATGGCTAATGTAGAAATATTTTGCATGATTTCATAAGTATAATGGGCATCGTTTCTTGTCTTCTGAATGGGATGGGATGGGGTGAGGGGAATAGATGGAAAGAAAGAATTTGGAACTAGAATTAAAAAAAAAAAATTTAAAAAATGTTTTTTTTTTGGTGGGTGATTTTTTTTGTATTTGTTTTAGATTGGTTTTTTGTTTTTGAAGGGCAATTGAAGTTAAGTGACTTACCTAGGATTACAGTTAGAACATGTTAGGTGCCTGAGGACAGATCGGAACTCTGCTTCTCCTGACTCTAGAATGAATGCTCTATCCTTTATGTTATCTAATTGGCCTGGTTTGTTTGTTTCAAAATAAAGCTGTTGTATCACTGTTGGGTGGAGAACTTCCACTATATCCTTGACTTGATTTGATCAAACTTTGGACTAGTGGTATATGACTTAATACCAGAGCTGGCTAAGGAATAATTTTTCCTATCTAAGCTGCTGTTACTATCAACATTCAAGGTTTCATCTCTACTGATTAGATTTAAGGATAAAGAAGTATTGAACTGGAGACACTTAACACTTCCTAGCTGTGTGACCTTGGGCAAGTCACTTAACCCCAACCTGAGGGGAGGGGGGAGGAGTATTGAAAACTTATGTAAATAACTAAACTAGCATTTCAGTGGTCGCTTGTATTTTATTTTGGAGGTGTGGGAGGGTTTTTTTTGTTGTTGTTATTTTTTTAAAGCAAATATATCAACCCTATTGACCACTCCAATATTTACAATAAAGTAAATAGCATAGTTATTTAACATTCCAGACTATAAAGTCTTGTTCTTGCATGATCCCTGTGGGGCTAAAGGATCCAAATACTTAAAAAGCTGGTCCTGCATGTTTAAGGAATGACTTGGAGTGAAGAAAAACATGGAACAACAACTTACAAAGAAGCACAGAAAAAATGGACACTCATGAATATAAAATTTCTTCTACTATTATAACTGTTTTGAACTAGAAATTTATTGTTATATATTTTAAATTGTCCCTGATGTTCTCCAGGGAACATGACAATGTTCTGTTCTGTTTTATTTGTTTTCCTTTTTCTTTTAAAATTTTTTTTACATAAACAGAAAATGTTAAATAAAAATGGAAAAAATAAATAAACATGCACTATTATATTGAAGGTTACAAAACATGGGTGAGTTTACCTAACCATTTATGCCCATATTTATGAAAAGAGTTTCTAAAAAACACATGGGGATGTTATTACATGATTACAAGGGGACTCTTTGGTTAGAAAGTGAAGTGAGATATCTTTATTTTTTGAAGCTGAAAGTCAACTTTTTCTCTTTGGAAATCAAGGTTAAATGGTTCTATTTTTTACTGTAACTAAACATTTAAATTCTGACAGCATTTAGCCCATGTTTCAACCTAAGGTTAAACACTTTCAAAGAAGGGCAATATAAATAAGTAAGATCTTGGACTCAATTCCAGGAAACAGTCTTGTATAACAAGATTGTTTTACCTCAGCCCATTCTGGTGGCTCTGCCCCCTTTATTTGCATCTCCATTCACTCAACCCTGCCAGCTTTCTCTTACCCTCATATAACATGGAATTGAAGTGTGTTCATAAGTACTTGGCATACTGAAGTACAACCTGTAGTGTTCTCCAAGTCAGGCAGGAGTAGCTTACCATTTTATTTTACTTCAAGCTGCCTGTGAAACATTGAAACAAACTTTGCCCTCTCAGCTTCATTTTCCTCTTTTGTAAAACAAAGCAGATTACTGTTATACCAGCCTCAAAACAGTCTTATGTAGATTAAATTATACACTGCATGTAGAGGCTGTTTTCAACTGTTAAATAAAATTTAGAATCATTGGCTTTCAGTTCTGCCCCTGAGAATAACTCTGTGATTCTGAACAAGTCATCTTTCTTTCTGGATTTCAGTTTCCTCATCTCTAAAGTAAAAGAAATGGTATTAAATGACTCTTAAGAACTCTCCTACTTTAGACTTAGATCCTAATATATATCATTCTCTATTGAAGCCCTATTCTAATGTTTCATCTTATTATGAAGATAATTCTGGATTTTAGATAATTTATCAATAGAGCACAAATCTTGCTAGGATGAAAAGGTTTAGCTTCTAGTTTTAACGATAGACTTTACCAGCTGTTCAAGGACAAGCTTAGCAGTTTTCCCCCATCTTAGCAGCTGAGTGATCATTTTTTTGTCACTGCAGATTTCAAAGAATATTTCACAAAGGAATTATGATCTGCATTGGTGGAAGGGGTACCTCTATTACCAAAATTAAAAATCCTTAAAGTACTGGAGTTGAACTGCTGCAGATTGAGTTTGCTTTTACAGAGCATGACATGACTGCTCCTATTTTCATCAGCAGCTGTCAATGTCCATTAGTACATGGTTCCTGTTACAAACTGTTAAATATTCCTATTACAAACAAGAACGTTTAAATGATAAATAGGCTTTTTGATCCAATATAGAGCTAGGCTTTATTTTATTCTGCTTATTCATTTCATTTAAATTAAGTGTATACATTTTTTAAAGCATTTATTAAATTTTATACCCAGAAGTCTGCAAAGAGCTGAAGACCCAAATAAAAAAAAAATCAGCCATGCTTTCAAGAAACTTTGTAATTAAAGGGAGACAACATATATAAAAGACAGGAAGTAAAGTATTAACAGCTAAGGAGGAAAAGTGGTCCATTCATAAAATCATAGAATTTTGAATTAAAAGAAATCACATCTGATTCTTCTTGTGCAGCAAGGTTTTGGAGAAATTTTTTTATTTTTTTTTTTTTTTAAGGGCAGCTAGGTTTTGCAGTTGATAGAGCACCAGCCCTGAAATCAGGAGGACCTGTGTTCAAATGTGGCCTTAGACACTTAATACTTCCTAGCTGTATGATCCTAGGCAAGTCACTTAACCCCAATTGCCTCAGCAAAGAAAGAAAGAAATCACAGCTTCCAGCACCTTTCATTTTGTGGAAGACAAAACTGAAGCACCCAAAGTTCAATGGCTAGTCTACTCAGATTAATTTCCTTTAAGACTTTTGTTTTGAGTATAAAGGTGAAATTGAGGTGTATCTTAACTTGACAAATTCTTGTAGATCCTTAGTAATTTGAGAACATTTGCTCTGTATTTGGTGAGGGACTGAAAGAAAAGGAATTGATGTTAATCTTTTTAGTGAAACCTTTTATTCCATCTGAATTGTGTTGCTTATGTTCTTGAGTTTCTCTTATATATAAAATAACTATGTGGACTGACATCAACTAAAGTGGTACAATTTTGTTTCTTTTTAGATTTCTACTATTGCAGAGAGTGAAGATTCACAGGAATCAGTAGATAGTGTCACAGATTCTCAAAAGAGAAGAGAAATTCTTTCAAGGCGGCCCTCTTACAGGTACAGAAATTCAAACAAGCAGTTATGAAATCCCTACTGCGTATAAGGTCCTGTGTTTAGAAGGTGGTGTTATGAAATTATATATAATCTCAGCTCTTGGGCAATTTATATTATCCTGGAAATGATGAATTATTAGAATTAAAAGGTTAGGAAGAAAGACTTTTAAGTTTAGTTAGTAGCAGACCAGTTCAGAGCTCTTTTTACAATACTACTTGACTACTTCTGGATCTTAGTTATCTTTGATCTCTGAGGATCTCCCTTGCTTAAGACTGTAAAAGAAAAAGTCCACAGATAGGCCTGGACTTGATGTTTTTTAGCATAAAAAAAATCCCAATGGGGAAATTTTCTCTTTTGTTATTGATCAGCATCATTTATTCAACTTAACTTTAGAAATTGTCCAGGTCACTGAGAAGTTAAGTGATCTGCTTTTGGTCACATAACTGTCATGTGACAGTGGCAAAACTTGCATCCAGATCTTTCTAAATCCAAAACTAGTTTTGTCTGCTATGCTATACTATTTCGTATTACTCTATATATGTAGCATTATTGTTCATATCTCATTTATGTGTGTTTCTCTGTGTTCTTTCAAAGAACTAAAGAATTACATCTTATTTGTAGTCTTTTTTTTTTTTTTTTTTTTTTTAAGTTGCCTAAGACAAATCATTTCTTTAGAGCTAAATTCAGGTTCTTAAATGTATAATTATAAAACAATATTGAAGCTGTCAGGATTTTGCCTAATTGAATTCAGTCTCTTCTTGAACTGGATATATTTTTACCAATTTATGGTCAGTCTCATTTTTTTGGTTTCCTGTGGGTTATATCAACTTAACATTATAACTTAGATTTTTATGATTTCTATAGGCCAGGTTATACTACATTTTTAAACTAAAGCAAATCAAAACAGTCAATAACAAGCTATACATATATTTTTTCCTCTCCAGCAATACCATTTAAATGCTTTAAACTACAAATTCTTTAACACTATTTTCTTTTTAATTTCCTTAAATCTTTTTTATTCCCACTTTTAACAAAGCTTCTTTCAAAAACATAGTATGGTCAAGTCTAATGGCTGTTTCTTAGGCTTTTTTCTTCTCTCAGGCTATAAACTACCCACTTTTTCTTAGAACATTTTCCTGAAACAAATATTGTATTTGGAATCAGAGCTTGAGTTAAGTTTCAGTTCTGACCTTGAACAAGCTTCTCTGCCCCTCTAGGCCTCAGGAAATGACAAACCACCCAATTTCTTTGCCAAAAAACCCCAAAGGTGGTCATGAAGAGCCAGACACAACTGAAAAACAATATCTAGTCAGTAACTTCAGAGATCCCTTTCACCCCAAATTTATCATCCTGCCTGAACTTCATGATGCTGTACTAAACTATTTCTCTAATCTTTTTAGTTGGCTTTTCTCCTTTTCTGGCTTATAGTTTTCTCTTGTTTGGGATGTTCCATGAAGTTTATAATGCCTGTTTTGTTGCTGTCATTATCATTGTTGTTCAGTCACTCAGTCTGGTCTAACTCTTTGTTGGACCATAGCAAAACAGGCCCTTCTATCCTCTACTGTCTCTCATAGTCTCTCCAAGTACATGTTCATTGTTACCATGACACTGACTATCCATCTTATCCTCAACCATCCCTTTTTCCTTTTGCCTTCAATCTTTCCCAACTTCAGGGTCATTTCCAGTGAATCCTGTTTTTTTTAGGTATTGATTGATTTGATCTCCTTGCTATCTAAGAGATTTTCAAAAGTCTTCTCCAGCACTGTATTTTGAATTCCTTAATTCTCCACTGCTTAGCTTTCCTCATAGTCAAATTCTCACAGCCATACATTACTACCAGAAAGACCATACATTTTGACTGTATGAATCTTTATTGGAAAAGTGATATGTCTGCTTTTTAGTGTGCTGACCAGATTTGTCATAGTTTTTATTCCAAGGAACAAGCATCTTTTAATTTCATGACTACAGATAGAATCTGCATAACTAAAATCTGATGCAGCTTCTGCTTCTTTTTCCTTGTTTTTCAAGAAGTGATGAAACCCAGTTACTAGGATCTTAATTTTTCCAATACTAAGCTTCAAACCAGTTTTTACTCTGTCCTCTTTCACCCTCATCAAGATTGCCTTCTTAATTCCTCTTCACTTTCAGAAAAATGTGTCTTCCTGACTCCAAATTTTTGCACTATGCTTCTGTATCATCAGTGATTTTTTTGTATGTTCTTGTTCTCAGAAAATTCGTCAATTTTCGCTTTCCCTATCAATAATTATTCAAATTTATGTTATCATTCAATATTTAACATTTAAAGCTATCCTGTTTGTCCATATCCTTTTGGCCATTTTGTTCTCTTCTTTGCATTTTAAAAAATGCTCAGGTGGCCCTCTTTTTTTATATGAAGTATGTTTTCTGCAGTTTGCATCCATCATCTCTCAGAAACTAGATATTATTCTCTGGTTAAGCTGTATGATTTGTCATTGCATTGATCAAAGTTTTTTAAATCTTTCAAATTCTCCCCACCCCATTTGAAAGATTGTTATTGGCTTAATTGTTCTCCTGATTCTTACTTCATTCAGAATCAGTTCATAGCAGTCTTCCCAGGAATCTGAAACCATCCTCTGTCTTCATTACTTCTGTGGTAATATCCCATTGCATTCATACATCAGAATTTGTTACACCCACTCCCCAGGTGATGGGAATACCCTTAATTTCTTGTTCTTTGCTGTAACAAAAAGAACAGCTGTAGATATTTTTCATACATTTAGGCTTTGGGGAGGGGGGAAGAAGAAGAGCAGTACTTTCTTTCGCTAGGTACCCTCTTTCCCTGTCTCCCATTGAAAAAAGGAATAACAAATCTTGGTAAAAATAATGTTCTTTTAATATGATCCTTTTGCTAAAGCTAACTTCCTTACTATTCCAGAAACTTTGTAGTTTTTTGGCCATAGTATTAATCCATCTGCAATGTCTTGATTCTCATTTTCTCATTAAATCCTACACACCTTCTTCATGCATTTTCTTTTTCTCTCCCCAACAAGAATTTTAACTTCTAAAAACCAGGGATTTTGTATAATTTCTTCTTAAATTTTCCAGCAACACCTAATTCTAAACTAACACAAAGTATGCTTTAGCATATTCTTATTGAATTGATTTTAATGAAGTTTTAAATTTTCCTCATTTATTATTGTGAAATTAAAAAACATGATTGAACAGGAAAAAATTGCATATAGAAACTATGAATCATTTATGTAGTTTATCTGTCCACTTTTGAACTTCTCTTCCATGTATTTTTTTATGATTCATTTATGCTTTTTCCTTTTCTTCTATTGTTTTAATATTACTTTAACCAAAAAAAAAAAACCCTCTCTGAGTATTCTGTAACTAATTTGTGCAGGCTATTATCAATTTTAAAATTTTTAGTGGGAGCATTAACAACTCATAAATTAAAAATTCTTCAAATTGGGGCTTGATTTGTTGATTGTCTAGATTTAAAATAAAGGAGAAGGGCAGCTAGGAGACGCAGGGAATAAAGCACTAGCCTTGAAGTCAGGAGGACCTAAGTTCAAATCTGGACTCAGACATTTAACATTTCCAAGCTGTGTGACCCTGGGGAAGTCACTTAACCCCAATTGTCTCAGCAATAAATGAACAAACAAATAAATAAAATGATGGAGAAAAGTTAATTATGTAGCTTAATCTTAAAGGTGAATCCTGCATATTTTTCGAGAGTTAAATTTTTCTATTAACCAGCATACTCCTGTGTCCCTTGAAAAAATTACAGTCAAATAAAATAAATCCAATCTTTGTCTATAAATGAGATTTGTTATATATTTTATATGTTATGTATTAAATATTATATATTAAAATTATATACATTATCTAGATCATCTGTATCGCGAATCCATTATCTCTCTGCCAAAAAGTAGGAAACATAATTCATCCTTAGTCTTTTGGAACTGTGATTTGTCAATGTATTGATCATAGTTCTTTGACAGTTAGATGAAAGTATCTATCAGTTAACCAGCTAGCATCACTTAAACTCTCACTATGATCAGGAGCTGTGCTAGGCTCTAAGCATGCATATATAAAGAAAGAAACAATCTCTACTTGTATAGAATTTACATTCTTTTTTTTTTTTTTTTTTAATTTTTATTATTGTATCTTTTCATTTAAAAAACATATGCATAGGTAATTTTTTTTAACATTGATCTTTGCAAACCTTTTATCCCAAAATTTCCCCGCCTTCCCCCTCTCCCCTCCCCCCCATAGGTAGTCCAATACATCTTATATTTGTTAAATTATATGTAGAATATAACATTCTAATGAGAGAGACAGCATACATATAAATACATATAATATAAACATAAGATACATATATTTTACACACAAAACAGCTACATCTAAATTAATTTTGGAGAAAAGGGTCCTGTCATTTGGGGAGATCAGGAAAGTCTTCCTTCAGAAGATGATGCTTTGAATTGTTGAAGTTTGAAGTGGTTAAATGACAGGAGGAAGGGATCATGAGGTAGAGGTAGGTAAGGTGTCCATTCCAGACTTGGCAAATGATCAGGAGGTATGTATAGTAGAGAGACAGCTTGTCTTGGTACTTAGAAAGACCCCTGGCCTCAAGATCTCCTGACACATTGAGTATGGGACTGTGAGTAAGACTTTTAAAACTCTTACTGCACCAGCTAGTTCTGTAAGTTGTGAAGTAGCTGCCAATCTGTAGTCAGAGAAGAGGTTTCCTACCTCAGGTTCTAATACCAATTAAATCGTAGATCCAATCTCTTCTATCCCAAAATGAGGAAAATTTTGATCTGTAATATCACTCTAAGTTCACATATATATGATATCACAATGACTTGATTCACATAGTAAGTTAATATTGTTTTATAATTCATGATATAGTGTCTCTCTCTCTCTCTTCATATATATACACACACACACACACATACGCGTGTGTGTGTGTGTGTGTGTGTGTGTGTGTGTGTGTGTGTGTGTGTGTGTGTGTGTGTGTTTGTTTGTTTCTTTATTTGTTTGGTTTTTTAAATATAAATTTAGGGATAGAAGGGACCAGAGAATTTAAATTATTTGTTCAATATACACAGTTAGTAAATGACAGAGCCAATATTGGAACCCAAGTCTTTTAACTTAAAAAAGACAGTACTCTTTTTACTGCATCAGTCTCTCTTCACACTAGTTACTTTCTTGACACAATTTCTTGGATTCCTCCCCCCTCCCCCCCCTTCCCGAGAGTGGGGTTAAGTGACTTGCCAGGGTCACACAGCTAGGAAGTGTTAAGTGTCTGAGATCAGATTTGAACTCAGGTCCTCCTGAATTCAAGGCCGGTGCTCTATCCACTGCGCCACTTAGCTGCCCCCAACACAATTTCTATTGAGAATTTTTTCTTTAATCTAGAATTATACAACATATTAACTCTTAACAATTCTTATTTGTTTGGAGTTTTATTTTTGTGAAATATATTATTTAGTTATTAAGTCTCCAAATTTGTAGTCAGTCATAAGTACTAGTAACTTTTTATCATTCTTTGAACTTTCTTTTTTATTAATTTATGTTTATCTAAGGCACTTTGTTTTACTTTTATGTTGATTAGTATGGTTTACTATTTTTCTAGGAAAATCTTGAATGATTTATCCTCAGATGCACCTGGAGTGCCAAGGATTGAAGAAGAAAAGTCTGAAGAGGAAACATCAGCACCAGCCATTACAACTGTAACGGTGCCAACTCCAATCTATCAGACCAGCAGTGGACAATACAGTGAGTAATATACTTTTATATTTTGAGAAGCCAAGGGAGGAGTGAATGACTAAATTATTTTTGAGTTTATAAAATATATATAATATTATTTTCCAAGATAGCTGTTTACATTTCCCTTGCCATTGTTTTCTCATAAAGGATTTTAACTGTTTTCTGGGGGCAATTGGATGGCACAATAGTTAGAGTACCCAAACTAAAGTTAAGAAGATCTAAGTTCATATATGCCCTTAAACAATTATTATGTGACCCTTGACAAGCCATTTCCCTTTTTGCCTCAGTTTCTTCATCTGTAAAATAAATTAGAGAAGGAAATAGCAGAGCCCTTCAATATTTCTGTCAAGAAAGCCCCAAATGAGGTTATGAAGAATTGGACACAACTGAACAACAAACTGTTTTCTAAAAGTATATGAAGTAATAAAAATATGTAGGCTCATTTTTTAAAGGTGTATTTCTCCTTAAGTTCACTTATTCATTTCAACAAAAAATTAAGTAGCTCCTATGTGCAAAGTTAGATTGAAAACTGAGCAAAATAACCCCTGGTTTCAATTGTTATAGTACAAAGAATGTATTCAAGTAAAGAAAAATAGTTTAGTTTAGTTTTGTTTTTTTCTGAGGCAGTTGGGGTTAAGTGACTTGTCCAGGGTCACACAGTTAGGAAGTGTTAAGTGTCTGAAGCCAGATTTGAACTCAGATCCAACTGACTATAGGTCAGGAAGGTAAGAAGGGCTGGTGCTATATCCACTGCTTCACCTAGCTGCCCTAGGAAATAGATATTTTGAAAACATTTGACTAAAAATAATCATTTCTCTTTTTCCTTTCTAAAATTGAATTCTCTCCCCAAGTATAGTTTTTAAAAGAATTCCACTTCTGAATTTTTGCGGTTAATTGCAGTGCCTTGCCATACTCATAAATATCCTGCTGTAAATTTGTAGTGATGTAGATCTTGGTAATATGGTAAGTCCAAACATGTGAAAATATTAAAAATAAGATGACCTACTTTTTGCTTCTCAAAGATAAACATTCCTCTTGAAAAATTCAGAGATTTCTTTTCGTGGTGGCTATATTTTGTTGTCCACTTCTCTTATTTAGACCCCTTCAACTGCTTTTCTCACTTCAACCCCTTCAACTATACTTTTCATATTAAAAAGTTTTGTATAAAAGTTTAACTTCCTGGCTCTGCTTTAGAAAATCTATCAGTAAATTTACATGTCTATTTTTCATCATGTCCCTCATTCCTTGAGTGGAGTAGTTTAACTCAGTGGTGAGAAGTTCACAGCTTTCTGGTCATATTTTCAGCCCAACATTATTTATTTGCTTTGTGATAGCTTTAATCTTTTTGCTGAGGCAATTGGAGCTAAATGATTTGCCCAGGGTCACATAGCTAGGAAGTGTTAAATGCCTGAGACCAGATTTGAACCCGGGTTGTCCTGACTTCAAGGCTCATGGTCTATCTACTGCGTCACCTAGCTATCCTGGAGAACATGTTTTTATAAAAACTGTCTCCTTTCTCTCCTCTCTCCCTCTCTCCCTCTCTCTCTCCCTCCCCCCTAAGGAATAATCTTTAAAATATTTCCCTTTAAAATAGGGGAAAATATCGGTCAAAAAGAGAATAAGGAACTAGAAGATTGACCAAGGAGAGAAGAATATAGAGAATTCATTGTACCTTATGTCTTTTTAGACCATGATATTTTTGCAAACCATATTTAAGTCCCTCTTCTATTTGTTAATTACAAAAACAGCTTAGAGCTGTATAGCTCTATTTATTATAACTTTACAAAAACAAAATCTGAAACTCAAAGGGGATATATATAGATATAGCTTGTTGAGGAATACACAGCTAGTTAGTGTTAAAAATGAGAGCTAGAACCAAGATCCCTGTTTCAAGCTCTGTACTTATAGAATGTAGAGGCTTAACTAAGTTAAGTGATTTGCCGAAAGTTACACAAATTTAAAGTGTCATAGGTAGATTTTGCATCCATGTTCTCAGTCTCCAAAGAGAATATGCTTAAGAAAACTGATATGCATTCTACTTATTGTAGTTAGTATAAGAAAACAGTAGTTTTTATTAGGATGTTAACCAGCTAGTAGATTCAAAAGAGAAGAAAATACAAGGTGTCTGGTTTACATGGATATAAATACAGTGTTTCTAGTTCTTTACATCACTGGTTTTCAAAGTAGGGAATATGTATTCTTAAGGCTACTTAGTCTTGAAAGGAAGGATGTGCATTTATTAATGGCTTAGTCTATGCCCTAAACTGTGAAATGCTTACAAATTACTATCAAAATAGTCTCTTTCATTCATTAGGGTATGATAACATTTGGTGGCCAAAAAAATGATGTGATAGAATGTCATAATGATTTGTGATTTAATTCATAGGACAGTTGATTATATTTCCTTTCCAAGAATGATGGCGTTGATTTGATTACTATTCATTGATTTCATAAAAATCATAAATTTAGACTAGAAAAGGCCTTAGAGATCATTCGTCTAAACCTTCATTTTGTAAATCAGGAAACTGAGATTCAGAGAAGTTATGTGCCTAGCTCAAGGACACAGCTAGCAAAGTGTCTGAGGCAGGCTCAGACTATTCTGTCTTGTTGAGTTAGAAGGGGCAGGGCCGGTCCACTGGTATAAAGGCTCCTCACTGAGTGTAGTGAGATATGAGGTAAGAGAATATTTGTCCATTAGAGTCCACAGTCACAAAAGTGAAGCTTGTTATGCCCTAACAACTCTGATCAACCAATTGGAGGCTAAGAGATAGGGCAAATCTTACTTATATCCTGCAATAATCAGTCACAGTCTTGTGTCCAACAAAACACAGCCCTCTTCTTCCACCACTGGAAGTTAAACTTAACCATTATACAGATAAATGTGGCAATTAAGTTCCCTATCTGTACTATACTGTCTCTTCCTCATTCCCTCACCCTTTTAAAATAATTTTAACAATTTTTATAATATTATTAATATAGTACTTATATACAATTTGTGCATAAATAAATACACATATTGGGTTGGCTTATTTAAACTTTTTTCCTGATGTGGTAGATCACCAAAAATAATTTGGAGACCTCTTATCTAGAGATTTGTCTTAAAATTTGATGATAGGCAAAGACCCCCAAGCTTTTGGGATAAGAACTCAACTGTTTGACAAAAATTGCTGGGAAAATTGGAAATTAATATGGCAGAAACTAGGCATTGACCATAACACCATTCACCAAAATAAGGTCAAAATGGGTTCATGACCTAGGCATAAAAAATGAGATTATAAATAAATTAGAAGAACATAGGATAGTTTACCTCTCAGACCTATGGAAGAGGAAGGAATTTATGACCAAAGAAGAACTAGAGATCATTATCTATCACAAAATAGAAAATTTTGACTATATCAAATTGAAAAGTTTTTGTACAAACAAATCTAATGCAGACAAGATTAGAAGGGAAGCAATAAACTGGGAAAACATTTTTACAGTTAAAGGTTCTGATAAAGGCCTCATTTCCAAATTATACAAAGAATTGATTCTTAATTTATAAGAAGTCAAGCCATTCTCCAGTTGATAAATGGTCAAAGGATATGAACAGACAATTCTCAGACGAAGAAATTGGAACTATTTCTAGCCATATGAAAAGATGCTCCAGGTCATTATTAATCAGAGAAATGCAAATTAAGACAATTCTGAGGTACTACTACACACCTGTCAGATTGGCTAGAATGACAGGGAAAGATGATGCAGAATGTTGGAGGGGATATGGGAAAATTGAGGCAATGATACATTGTTGGTGGAATTGTGAATACATCCAGCCATTCTGGAGAATGATTTGGAACTATGCTCAAAAAGTTATCAAACTGTGCAAAGCCTTTGATTTAGCAATGTTACTACTGGGCTTATATCCCAAAGAGATTTTAAAGAAGGGAAAGGGACCTGCATGTGCAAGAATGTTTGTGGCCTTTGTAGTGGACAGAAATTGGAAACTAAGTGGATGCCCATCAATTGGAGAATGGCTGAATAAATTGTGGTATATGAATATTATGGAATATTATTGTTCTGTAAGAAATGACCAGCAGGATGATTTCAGAAAGTCCTGGAGAGACTTATATGAACTGATGCTGAGTGAATGAGCAGGACCAGGAGATCATTATAGACTTCAGCAACTATACTATATGATGATCAATTCTGATGGATGTGGCCATCTTCAATAATGAGATGAATCAAATCAGTTCCAATAGAGCAGTAATGAACTGAACCAGCTACACCCAGTGAAAGAACTCTGGGAGATGACTGAATCACTACATAGAATTCCCAATACCCCTATTTTTGTCCACCTGCATTTTTGATTTCCTTCACAGGCTAATTATACACTATTTCAAAGTCCAATTCTTTTTGTTCAGCAAAATAACTATATGGACATGTATACATATATTGTATTTAACTTATACTTTAACATATTTAACATATATTGTTCAATCTGCCATCTAGGGGAAGTGGTGGGGGGAAGGAGGGGGAAAGTTGGAACAAAAGGTTTTGCAATTGCCAATGCTGAAAAATTACCCATGCATATATCTTGTAAATAAAAAGCTATAATAATAATCAAAAAAAGTTTGATGGTAGGTTGTCCTAAGTATTTCCTTTACAAGAAACAAACCAGCATCAGTAGTCTCTGCTAGTTGCTCAAATTTTAATCCTATCTTAAAAGTAATGTTGTCTAACAGCTTTGTGATTTCTATCCCTTGAAAGAATTACTTGAAGAGTAAATTACCATAAAATACCATGTTTAAATAGGAAGAAGGCTTCAGAGGGTCATTTAAGAATAGTAATTTAGTGGATAGAGCACCAGCCCTGAAGGCAGCCCTAAGTTCAAATATGGCCTCAGACATTTAACACTTCCTGGCTGTGTGACCCTGGGCAAGTCACTTAAACCCAATTGCCTCTGCAAAAAAAAAAAAAAAAAAAAAAAAAAGAGTAATAATTTAGTTTGTCTTTCCCCAAACCCCCTCATTTTTATTTTGTATTCTGAGTGAGGGGTCGGGGACTATGTGTGTTTGTGTATGTGTATCTATGTCTGTGTCTATATGCATACCTGTCGACTTCACCCCAAAAATGTAATCAATGTAAATGTAATCTCATAGGAGAGGAGGGATTATTTTTGACTTTGCTTTTCATTGCTTAACACTGTATTTGGCAAATAATAAATATTTAATAAATATGTATTAATTTATCAGTTAGTGTTTAGCCAGTGTCCTTCACTGTTGATTTCTAAAGAATATCTTTGCAGTCCCGTTTCCCCCCCCCCAAAAAAAAAAAAACCACCATTGTTTTTAAATAGCTACTATAGTCATTTTGGGGGGCATAATGAACATAAAACAATTTTGGCTTTTTCATTTAGTCATATTTCAATATCACTTTAGTTTTACAAAACATCCCAGTAAGTTTCTCCCTGTTATAGTAAAAGTAGTTCCCTTGAATAATAATACTACTAAAAATAATGACATACCTACATGACCCTTTTTAGGTCTTGAGAGTGCTTTTATATTTATTACAGATGAGTAGTTATCTCAGCGCTCTTTTTGAATAACACAGATGTGATTACATTGTTTTTTAATCAAATAAGTGATACTTAAAAATTACATTAAGATGAAATAATGAACATGGACTCACATCTTTGTGAGAGCTCTTGAACATATAAATTAGAAGTGATAGAATCTTTTTGGTATCACATTTGCTATAATGAGTTTTCATGTTTTGGTTTGTTTGGGTTTTGGGTTTCTTTCCCCCCCCCCTCCTTTTTTGTTTTTTGTAAATATTTATATCTTGTGGTTTTTTATGTTATTTTTATTTGTAACAGTAAAATTCTTTGGGTTTTAGTTGCTATTACCCAGGGAGGAGCAATACAGTTGGCTAACAATGGCACAGACGGGGTACAGGGCCTGCAAACATTAACTATGACAAATGCAGCTGCCACTCAGGCCAGCACTACCATCCTCCAGTATGCACAAACTACCGATGGGCAACAAATCCTCGTACCTAGCAACCAAGTTGTTGTGCAAGGTAAGAGAATTTTAGAATTTATGAATGTTTTATGATTGTTCCAGACAATTGTAACTTAACAAACTATAGCAGCAAAAGTAAGTCACTGTTGGAAAGAATGCTCCAAGCTTAAACATTGATTTTATTAATTATAGAGACTATCATATTCTTTCTAAAATGTTTCAACATTTCTAATGCTTCAGAATATCATAGCACAAAACCAAGTATTTAAGGGATGAGATGGGATCTGATGTCACGAAAAGTACACTGAAGGAAATTACTTTCCCATTGACTTGCTGTGTGATTTAGGCAAGTCTTTTCACTGATATGTGTGTCAGTTTACATCTCTGTTAGGTAAGCAAGTTAAACATGCTATCCTTTCTGCCTTAAATTTTCTCTTTATCTGAAAGGATTTTACAACCTCTACTTGTTCAGGGTTTGCTTCCTAAAATACTTTGCTAAGCTGAAAAATAGTATGAGTTTTGTTTCTGTGATTATCTAATAATATTATTTAACTTCGTTCCTTTCATGGACAAATATAGTTTCATCATAGAGGAAATTGCATTCTATTAACTTTTGGTTTGAAAAAAAGCCTGTTTCCTTTAGTTTGTGTTCTAGAATTTTTATAAAGAAGAATTAATTTTGTTTTGTTTTGTTTTTTAGCCATATGGGTCTTTCAAGAATACTAATTCATGCCACATTGAGACTATAAATAATTGACAATAAATTTTAGATTTAATTTGCCATTTAAAAGTAGTTTATAAGTTAGAATAATAGATAATAGACCTGATACTTATTTCCTTAAAAATGTTCCATTACAGAAATAATCCTTTAATCCTTATGTCAGGCAACAACTATTTTGCCTTTTCAACTTGGATAGTTTCCTTTTGAATAATCCTAAAAATTCAAATACATATTTTCTTAATTTACTTAAAGATCCTTGGAGTTTTACAGAACATATCCTGTTACTAAAAGAATAACTTTTTGAAAAACAATATACTGCATATTAATGGGAATAAAACACCTTTTCACTTTACATGCAGGTACTCAAAAAATGTAAAGCAGGATGTCAGTGAATTTGAATTCTGAACGTCAGTTTGAAGATGGTAACATGTCTTAGTATATAAATCTTAACTTTTCTCCCCCAAACTACACATTTTAATTGGTACTGATAAGGTGGTGGTAGGTCTGGGAGTAAATATAAATAATTCACAAAAACTTCGGAATTCTTTGAAATTTCTTTTCCTTGGGAGTATAGATTCTGAGCTTAGTTTAGAAGCAATTTATTTGGAAAGAATATTGGTTGTGTTTCTTTCCATAGTCATTGGTTATTTTGGTTAGTAAAACACAACCTGAATTTATTTACCAATTAAAACAGTGTCTGCGTGAATTATTTAGTTGCCTCAAAACAACAGTACTTTTTCATAGTGTTGAGTTTTGTTTCAGTTTTAAACTTAAACAGTTGACCATAATGCTTTATTTTCTCATCCATTTTACTATATTTTTGAAATGTCTTGGTCATTTTATATTCTGGCAAGTGATTCTGTTTGAAATATTAAAATATGAATTTAACCATATCAAAAGAAGGCATTGAGGACAGTATTCACTGTCTCAGAAGATCATCCAAGTTATTTCCTACTTACCTTTTAGATCTAAAATTGGTAAACCTGTTAGCTGAGTAAAATGATCCTTCAGTGAAAGAAAAATGATGATACATAGCAGTACAGGTCAGATCCTTTTCCATTCAAGTGGCTTTACTCATAGATAAATTAGGAATTAGTTTCCATTGATGACCCAATCAATGCTAGAGTCCTTCAATCCTTTGATCCCAGTTTTGTCCTTTATCATGTTTATAGTGGAAAATAGTTTAACAGTTGCATATTGCAGTGTTTTAAAGTCTCATGCCTTATTTTTTATTTCTTCTCAGCTGCCTCTGGCGATGTACAGACATACCAGATTCGAACAGCACCCACAAGTACCATTGCACCTGGTGTTGTTATGGCATCATCCCCAGCACTTCCCACCCAACCGGCAGAAGAGGCAGCACGAAAGAGAGAAGTTCGTTTAATGAAGAATAGGTATGTATAAAGCATTAACTTAGATTAGGTTAAAAATCATTTAATCATTTAAATGTGCTATCCTTTGTGAATGATAATGCACATTTTGTTTTTCTGGAAACATGCTTAGTCATTTCACTCATCTTTCTGCCAGCTCTTACTTATTACCAACAGCATGGATTCATTAGGTAACTTATATGCATATAATACATATGCAGAGTTTTCATTTTTCTGTAGGAATCAGTTGGTACACATTTTATCTATGTTCTAACCAGATGTGCTAATTGAAATTATTTTCTTTTTAAAAATTGGAAGATATGATGATGATGTGTGTATTTGTGTATTTTATTTTCATTGGACTAGATGTATCACTTTATGCTTGAAATATAAATACAAGATCTTATACCATGATCATTTTACCATTATTAATACTCACAACAGTAGTTCTGTGCATGTATAATAAATATCTAATCCTTATTCATATTTACTAAGACATATGAGATGCACATCACAGCAGCCCCTTTACCCATGCTTTCTTATTGCTTTTGCTCATATTTTTAGATAAATTTTCCTGAGAAATACCTTTCAGTATTCTAGGTGGTCTCTTCTGGTTCTCTCTGCCTCTCCTCTCTCACTCTTTTCCTCTCAACAATTGGGATTAAGTGACTTGTCTAGGAAGGATTAAGTGTTTGAGCTTGGATTTCAATTCAGGTCCTCCTGACTCCAAGGCTGGACCTGTATCCACTGTGCCATCTAGCTGCCCCTCTGGTTTGCTTCTCTTAGTAGCTTTAGGGTTCCAATTACAGTACTCAGACTTCTCATCCATCTGTTGATTATCATTCTGGTCAGTACAGCAGAGTATAGATTAAACACATATTTCTTAGATATACATATTCTTTTGGATACTATTTTTGCTTCTCATTTGCTCTTTAGTCATGCCCTGAAAATCTATTCATATTTATCCTGTTTGAATCTTGCATTACTCTGTTACTTTTACTTTAGATACTTGTCAGATTGTAATATCCCGTGATTTACAACCATGTATTTGTAACAGTAATTCTCATAGTGCTTATAAGTTTAAAGTTTATGATCACCATAACTCTGTGAGTTACTATCTTACAGATAAACAAACCTTGAATCAGAGACTTTTAGTACCTACCTGTGTTTAAAGTTAGTAAAGTTTGGAAGTAGAATTTGAACCATGATCCTTTGACTCCAAATCAAGTACTTTCCCCTGCAGCATAGTGTCACTTGGAGAATTTTGTCATTGAAGAGATGGGCTTTTTTTAATTTACAAAACATAGGCATGGGTAATTTTTCAACATTGACCCTTGTAAAATTTTCTCTTCCGAATTTTTCCCTCCTTCCCTAGGTGGCAGGTAGTCCAATACATGTTAAATATGTTAAAATATATGTTAACTCCAATATATGTATATATATTTATACAGTTATTTCTTGCTACACAAGAAAAATCCGATCTAGAAAGAAAAAAACCTGAAAAGGAAAAAAAAATGCAAGCAAATATCAGCAGAAAGTGTGAAAATGTTATCTTGTGGTTCTCACTCAGTTCCTATAGGCCTCTCTCAGAGTGTATATGGCTTTTTTCATCACTGAACAAATAAAATTGGTTTGAATCATCTCATTGTTGAAGAGAGCCATGTCCATCAGAATAGATCATTGTATAGTCTTGTTGTTACCATGTATAATGAAGAGATGGGCTTTTATAACAGTAGAGTTGAAGATCTTTGAAAACACTTTGCAATTTTCCTTTTAGTAACCAACGCTATATCATCCTACCATATTCTAGAGATAGGAGATCCCTGTACTTACATTGTATAGAACATTGCAATATAATAAATGAGCACGTTATACATCTAAAGTGCATATCCAAGACAAATAAAATGATGAACCAACTCAGTGAATTCCCCATTTAGCTACTATATTCACTAGTCTAATACATAGATCATTTTCATCCACCGTGATTTAATCATTCACAATATACTATCAGATTCTGGGATCCTTTGCAATCAATGTAATATTCTCTGCAAAAAGCATTTTTGAAAACCTTGCCATTCGGGGCAGCTAGGTGGCGCCGTGGATAGAGCACCAGCCTTGAATTCAGGAGGACCAGTGGTCTCAGACACTTAACACTTCCTAGCTGTGTGACCCTGGGCAAGTCACTTAACCCCAGCCTCAGGAAAAAGAAAAGAAAACTTTGCCTTTCAAAGAGATTTGTTTTCTTTGAACTTTTGTGAATTCATCTTTTGTGATACTGCAAGAAATACCTCAGGTGACTGTCTTCCTATTTTGCACATTTATAATATAATTTTATATTCCATAATTGTAGATTATCTCTACAACCATATCTAGTATGATTTTATGTGAAATTTTCCAATACACATGCCTATTGGGGGAAGCTTTCAAAATTACATTTTGTTCTACTGAATATTAAAGGTCTCGCTAAAGTAGAAGAAAAAATTTAGTTGACATGCTTTTATTATTTTTATTATTTCATGGAATGTTTACCAACTACATGTAAAAAAATTTTAACAATTTTTTTAAAATTTTGAGTTCCAAAATCTTTTTCTCCTTCCTGTCCCTCTTTCCTCTTTGAGAAGGCAAGCAGTTTTATATCAGTTACACATAAAAAGTTAAGCAAATTTTATTTCCACATGAGCCAGGTTAAAAAAGAAGATACAAAATAAAATAATAAAAATAAAGGTTTTTTGGTTTAAGTTTACTTCAATCTTCATTAAGAGTTCATCAGTTCAATTTTAAATTGTGGATGAGTAGACCCATGAGGAAATGCTAAATCAAGTGACAAATATTTACCCATATTTATGGTAAAGTAGGAAGGTCATATACTGTCAAGAGAGTGGTTAGTATTAAATTTATCTAGTGCCTTATCAAGCAGCCTCTGAAACATTAATTTGGAAATGAGCTCACTTGTACCCATTCTTACTTAATATATTATTTTTCAACCAAATCTGGTCTTCCTACTTCCTTGATCCATGCTGTTATCTTTTTGTCCTATATACTAGGAGCCTCTTCAAAATTTCTATCTCAGCTGAAGGTGTCTATTCTCTCTCATCCCACCAGCTTCTGTAATTTAGTGCTAAAAAGGAATGCTTACGCTTTGACTTTCTGGATACTCCTAAGGTTCACTGCTGCTGCTCAAATTTTTGTATCCCCAGTGCTCATCACAGTGCCTGACTTGAATACAATTGTTGAATAAATGTTTCCTGAATTGAATTAAAATCAACAACAACTAGACTTTTTAGAATTTTCTGTGTATTACTTCTTTGTGTGTACTATGATATGATCTTGTTTGGTCAATTCAACAGGCATTTATTAAGCACCTACATAATCATCAATTAAACTTAAGATTTGCAGAGCATTTTTATAAATATTCAGTCACTTGACTATCAAAATAATTCTGAGTGGTGGTTACTATTTTTTTTTTTTTTTTGGTAGTTGCTATTTTTAATCCCTGTTTTTATATACAAGGAAACTGAGGCCCACAGTAGTTAAGTGACTAAAGCTAGTAAATAACCAGGCTAGTCAAGTTTTCTTTATCTGTGTCTAGTTATATCCTCATTCACTACATAAGTGTATAATTTATTCAAGGCCTACTAATTGCTGAGAATAAATACCCTAATACCTTGTCCTTAAGGAGTTTATAATCTGCCCTTTAGGAGCTTACTATCTAATGGGAGGAACTTGCAACGGATTATATACAAATGAAGTAGATAAAGATAAATTGAAACTATTTCAGAGGGAAAACTTTGGTGGTTAAGGAGAAAAGGTATAGAAAATTGTCTGCCTAAGTCTATCTGTTCTCATTTTATATTTTCATCATAAGACTCCCCTCTGTGATATATGGATATATATAATCTCTGTATATACATATAGATAGATATATTTAGATACAGATATATAAAATATATAATTTTTATTATATTTAATCTATATAAAATATAGATCATTTCTGTAAAGGTTTTATAAAGAAATTAGAATAAACATATGGATGGATTATAATTATTTTTTAATGTTCTGGGGATTGGGAATGTCTGCTCAGCCTAAGAACCAGTTAGGGTCTATTAGAGATCAATTTTCAGGCTTTTTTTTTTTTTTTTTTTTTTCCTTTAAAATTACTGTGAATTTCTTTAGTATGTGTTTGGCCTGGTCTAGACATTCTTTGATATTTAATCTTACATAGTTACACTACTTCCTCACATGGGCTGTTGATAACAGATGTGATAGACCCTTTTCTTTCACATATATATTTGTTGTCCTCTTTCTGGTTTTATTTTTAAATGCTCTCAAGATGATATGACTGTGACTCTCATCCCATACTACAAACTTATTTTCCCTTTGATGCTTTTGGTTATTTGATGAAGTGATAATTGATAATGCAATCCTCCAGTATTTGGTTAAGTTGGCTGAGAGCCTGAAGCACTCACTGAAGCACTCACTGAAGGGCAGTTACGGAGATCAATTCAATCTTCTAGTCCCATCCTCTTTGAAGGTGTAGGGTAAACCCATCTTGCTATGTCCAGTCAGAAATCAAAGTTATGTCAAATCCCTGATGTTAATTTTCCCTTGTAAATCTGTCCATTGGCATATGCTGAACACCATAGGTTAAGCTGGCTGTGATAGCATTCTGTCTCTTGGTGTCTTTCCTCTCCTTCTCCTCCGCCATGCTTCATGGTGTCTCTTCTCGCATTCCCAACCACCACCACCACCACCATGCCTCAGATGTCTTTCCTCTTCTTATAATTAGCTAACTCTTTTAGGGTAGGGTACTAAGCTCCTAAATCAAAATGGATTGATTTAGTCTGTCCACTAAGGGCATACTCCCACCTCATGGTTTGTTCCCTTACTCTTGGTTAATTGTGAGTTCCACTGGGGAATTTATCTCTTCTACTGTTTTCCATTGAACTCAGGTCCTCCTGACTTCAGGGCTGGTGCTCTATCCACTGCAGCACTTAGCTGCCTTTGTCTCTTCCACTGTTAATTGTTATATGCTCTCCACATCTACCATTCCTGGTGAATATTGTATCACTTCATTTTGTCTATAACCTCTTCTTAAAAAAAAAAAACACCCTATCTTTGGCAAAGAGAATACCCATTGGGAATTCTTCACATGATCAAATCCCAATGTTTGGTGCCTATATCAATTTGTCATTTGGTGCTGAACCCCAAACACATTCTTTGGAACTAGGAAATGCTGCCCTAAACACAACATTTGGTGCGTGAAATCCTCTGATCATTATCTTTTATTTTTATTTTATTTTTGGTATGGATTTCTTTATGAATCATGTTGAGAGAAAAATGAGAATAAAAGGGAGAAACAATGGAAAAAGAAAAAAAAAGAGAAAATAGCATCTATTGATTTACATTGTGTCCCCAGTTCTTTTTCTGGATGCGAAATGGCATTTTCTGTCCAAAGTTTATGAAGATTGCCTTGGATCAATGAACCACTGACAAGAAACTGTCACTTGCTGTCACTGTGTACAATGTATTCCTGATTCTGCTTATTTCACTCAGTATCAGTTCATAGAAACCTTTTCAGGCTTTTCTAAAATAGCCGTTTCATTATTTTTCATAAGATCAATAAAAGTCTATTACCTTCATATACCCTAACTTATTCAGTCATTCCTCAACTGATGAGCATCTAGCCATTTTCCAGTTCTTTCCTATCACAAAAATAACTGCTACAAACATTTTTGTACATGTGGTCCTTTTCCCTCCTTTGTGATGTTCTTGGAATATAGACCCAGTAGAGACGCTGCTGAGTCAAAGGGTATGCACAGTTTTATAACCCTTTGGACATAGTTCCAGATTGCTCTCCCAAAGGGTTGGATCATTTCACAACTCCACCAACAATGTATTCGTATATCCCAGTTTTCCCACATCTCCTTTTCCTGTCATCTAAAGCCAATCTGAGAGGTGTGAGATGCTATCTCAGAGTTTTAATTTGCATTTCTTTAGTCAGTAGTGATTTGGAGCATTTTTTTTCATATGACTATAGATGGTTTAATATTTGCTGACTGTGGGCAGTTGTGGGACACTGAATAATTGCTGATCTACAGTCTTTTCATCTCAACTCATTTCATTTCATCTCCTTGTCTGGCCTTCAATATTTTTAGATTTTCCATTTTCAGGCTCATATAAGCAGTTTTGACTTTTTTGACCTTGAGAAAAATTTTTTTTTCCCATTGAGCTATGGATTTTCCTTTATGAGTCTGACCAAAATGGAGACTGTAGGGCAGTGGTCCTCAAACTTTTAAAATAGGAGGCCAGTTCACTTCCCTTAGACTGTTGGAGGGCCAGATTATAGTAAAAACCAAAATTATGAACAAATTCTTATGCACGCTGCATATATCTTATTTTGAAATGAAGAAACAAAATGGGAGCAAATACAATATTTGAAATGAAGTAAAGTTAAATCAACAAACTTACCACTATTTCAATGGGAAACTATGGGCCTGCTTTTGGCTAATGGGATGGTCAATGTCTGGTTCCATATTTATCACTGCTAGTCGTAACAAGTAATGCAAGTGTGCATCCGTTAGTCTTGATCTGGTTGGAGATTTCAAATTTTTCATTCTAGAAAAAGTTTGTTCACAGACATAAGTGCTGCCATAGATGGTTGCCATTTTGAGTGCATGGTTCCTGAGATGAGGATATGTCTCAGAGGGGAGAGATGCATAGAAATTATGAAGGCTGCTTGACTTAAATGCGTCTTTCAGAGAGTCACAATTCTGCAATTCATTCAGTTCCATTTGGTAAATTGTATCCACATTTTCAATGTCAATAGAAAATGGGTTATGGAAAAGCTGTATGTCCTGTTCATGGAGATGAAGCTCTTTAAATCTAAATTGGAACTCCTTTTGCAATTTTTCCAATGAATCCACACGTTATTTGTTTGGGAATGCAATCAGCGGTTTTTCTGCTAACAGATTTTGAGTTGTGGGGAGATGGCAGAAGTTTTCCTCCTTTACTTGTTTGATGAAGAGGCCTAATTTTACTTCAAATGCTTTAACATATGATTGCATATCACAGATGAGCTTTCCCTTTCCTTGAAGTTGCATATTGAAATTGTTGAGTAGCTCTGTTACATCTGTCAGAAAGGCAAGGTGCCATTTCCGTTCTGCATCATTGAGCTCTGGTATTTCTTTGTTTTTTGAAAGCAGAAAAGTTGTAATCTGTGGAAGTAAGTCATAGAAACATTTCAAAACTCTCCCTCAAGTCAACCAACAGACTTCTGTGTAATATAGAACATCTTCATACTCAACATTTAGCTCAGACAGAAATTCCTGAAATTGTCTGTGATTTATTGCATTAGCTTTAATGAAGTTAACACAAGATACCACAATTTTCAAAACAGAGTCCCACTTCAGTGATTTACTACACAGCACTTGTTGGTGGATGAGGCAGTGTATGGCTATTGGATGAGAATGGTTATGTTTGTCCATCTCTTGGTTAATGCGAGCAATTATTCCTTTCTTAGACCCCACCTTAGCCCCATGGTGCTAGGAGCACCATCAGTTGTCACGCTGGCTAGTTTAGCTCAGTCCAGCTCCAAACATTCATAGTTTGGCAAACCTTTTCATAGATATCCTCTCCTGTAGTTGTTCCTTTGATGCTTTGCAGTGCAGCAAGCTCTATGACTTCAAAGTAATCATTCATCCCACGAATAAAAATTAGAAGTTGTGCAGAATCACAAACATCATTGCTTTTGTTGAGTGCCAAGGAAAAATATGAAATTTTTTTTTTTGTGGAGTTTTGCAAATGCTGATGCAGATTGTCTCCCATTTCTTCAATCCTCCGTGTAATTGTAGGTCTTGAAAGACTCATTGTACTAAATGAATCGGCCTTCTCTGGACACATCTCTTTGGCAACAGAAAGAAGGCATTCTTTAACAAATTCTCCCTCCACGAGGGAGCTTGGCAGCTTGAAAACTTGCTTGCAGTAATGAAATATTTAGCTGCTTCTGCTTCACAAAAATACTTTGCTGAGTTGTCAATGTATTTTTCAGTTTTAATATTTTAATCTTTTCTCACTTCTCCAACCAATCATATTTGTCTTTATGTTGAGTTTCATAGTGGACACAAATTGTGTTCTTTGAACACTGACACTATATTCTGGCATATCAGATATACAGTTCTTTCCTTGTACTGCATGAAAAAGTAATCATAAGTCCACTCGTCTTTGAATATCCTACACTCCAAGTCAATTTTTCTTTTTCTTGACATCATTATTTCTAAGGGATTCCAAACTGCTATTAATAAAATACAAATATATATATATATACACACACACAGCACTACAAAAACAATATGCCAGCAATAACTTTGCCCACACAGAGACATACAGACTGCAATGCCCAACTTCCTCCAAGCTGCCTCTGCACTGTGATGCCTCTGTTTCCCGTACTCTCTCTCCCGCTTCAGACTTTCACTGCACACAAGTCACCGCTCAGGCGGCTCTCCCAAATTCCCTGGCTTCCTCTGAATCCTGGGATTAATTTTCATGATCCAGCGCTGCATGATCGTACGTGCTGCACTCGTAATTTATTATAATCACAGGCAAGACTTTTCATATATGTATATAGTTGCACGATATATTGTATGTGCAGAATGAGCTTCAGTGACAAATCATATATTGGGACTTCCCGGGGAAGTCATCAAGTGAGTTGAAGTGCACAAGTGTATGGGGACCTTAAGAATCTGGAGGGGGTACACCAGCTCAGCACCCCCTCATACTCAGGATAAGTGAATAAGGTCAGATCCCTAGTGATTATAAGGTGATGACATATGTTAGCTATATTCCATTTCTTTTGTCTTTTATCTATTTCTTTTTTAGTTGAATACTCTACTTCTAGTTGTAGTTGTAAAATAATTTGATTTCCATCTCTTCTCATTTTTGAATGTTTCTAGAAACATTTCTGATCCATTAACTTTTTAGAGAGATACCTTGGAATACCTGCTAAGAGTTGTCCTTGGAGTCAGGAGGACCAAGTTTTAAGCTTCTGACACATACTGATAAAATTAATTCTGGGAATTCATTTCAACTTCTCAATGCTTCTACCACATGATAAATTACAGATTTGTGAAAAAAGTGTCATCTTCCATTAAATCACAGATCCTGACCAAAAAAAAAGCATTGTTACCAGCTGCTACATTTTATGTCTTTGATGAGATATTAATTACTCAGATTAGTTGAGGACACTGAATTGTTATGTGATTTCTATCCTTTTATAAGGAGAGAGAAGATAGAAGATTCTTGTTTACTTGTTTCTATTAAGACCGGATCTTCCCATCTTTTCCAGGCTGGAAATGTCACCTTTGAGCTTTAACCTAATCCATCTCCAATCTGAGCCAATTAATACTGCCTAAAGCAACCTAATCCATCCTTTTCTCCCCATACCCTTCCAGGCTACCATTTAAAACCAGATTTAGTTTAACCACCCAACATACATAGCCCACTGCAACTCAAGAACTTCCAGACTCAAGATATCCACTAGCCTCAGTTCCTCTTTCACCTCCCAATTACAAGCATGCACTGCCTTATCCAGCCATATTATTTTGTTTAACTTAGGGAATTATGCCATATTAAAATTCCTATTTACTACATACAGATTATCTTTCTAAGGTCATTCTGGAGGAAAGGTAAAGAGAAGAGAATTAGATTAGAAAGAAGATCTTTTTTGTCAGGAGAATGCTCTAGGGAAATAGCAAGATTATTTCACCTAAAATATCCTCCTTTGAGACTCTGGTTTTCAAATTTTATGTAATTGTCACCCCATACTTTTTATAATCAGTGCAAATAATTTTAATTCATGTTTTATTCAAATAAAAAATTGAAATGTTATTGTTATAAGAACACACATTTTAAGCACATAAAAATGTAACATGTAGTTTGATCCTGGAATCAGGAAGACCTCTGACTTCAAATTTAGTCTCAGACATACCAACTGAGTTACCTTGCACAAATGACTCAGACTCTATTTGCCTTAATCCACTGGAGAAGGAGATGGTACCTTTGCCAAGAAAACCCCAGGGATAGCTTGGTGTCCTCAGAGTCATGAAGGGTTGGATCCAACTGAACAGCAACAATAAACAACCTGTAGCAATTTATTAATAAATTCCTTAATAGGTGTCCTGTTTATAACAAAAAAAAATTGTAACTATTCATTTTAATGTAAAGAATGGCTTCATTTAGGGGCAGAGTTTCTTAATATTCTCCTTTATTTTTCATTTGTATTTTATTTTTTTACATCACCTACATTTCCCATTGTTCTTTCTTTGAAGTGCATATTTAGTATGGGTATGGATATAGGGTGTGGACATTTAGCCACTTAATATGCATAAATTCAAATTTCTTTCTGAATTGATTATACTAATTCACAGATACATCAACAGCATATCAGTGTGTCTTTCTTGCTGAAACCTCCTTTAATCATTATCTTTGTTTTATCTTCCAGTCTATAAGACCAATTCTTGTTCAGATAAAGATCAAAATGCATTATCACTCTTTAAGTCCCTCTCATATTTAAAAATATCTTACCATTTAAGTTAAAATGAAAATTATTTTTATAAACCAAATAAGTGATTATTGATAAGTAGATCTTTTATTTGGCAGAAATGAATGGGAAGGAGAGTTAGATTGAGAAACATTTTTTTAAAATTTTCTTTACTATTCATAGCTCCAACTTTTCATAGATTTATTTTTTTCTTTCTAGATCAGGATATGAATTCAAAGACTTTGCATTGGCCTACTTAGAGTATTCAGTTGTGGTTTTGTTTTTGGTTTTTTTGTTTGTTTTGTTTTTTTCAAAAATAGCTACCAAATAACTTAAGTTTTATGAGGAAATTTGGTATTAAATTTATATGCTTTATCTTTATTCTTAGCACTTAAATAAATGTAGAAATGCTTTTCAGTTTCCCAAAAGGAATCCAAATTTTTTCAACTTTGGGCCCAGCTCATCGTTCATCCCTACTGCCTTGTTTCTTGGACAAGGTTTACTGAGTGTATTGAAAACTGGGACATAAGCTATCTGCATTCATTTGGTGTTTTCTATATAGATAGGCCAAATTCAGTGATTACATGTCTCTTCTAGGAAGGCTTTTATGTTGTCTTGAGATTTGATGCACTCAACACTTATCAGCAAACAAAAACTCAGGACTCACCATCCACAGGAATTGCTCCTTATCTTGTATTCTATACTGGAAACCTCTTTCATTACAGTGATGAATACTTTCAACAAATATACAGCTCTTTGTCCTATGTCTCATCCAATATTTGAAGAATTTGTCTTTTGTTACATCTAAGGAATCTTGAATGCCCTTGACATATGAATGAAAGACACTTTGTTGTAAAAGATCCTATAAAGAGTTGTTTTGTTCTACTCAAGTGCTTTATTGTTTTGTTTTGTTTTTCCCTGAGGCTGGGGTTAAGTGACTTGCCCAGGGTCACACAGCTAGGAAGTGTTAATTGTCTGAGACCAGATTTGAACTCTGGTCCTCCTGAATTCAAGGCTACTGCGCCACCTACCTGCCCCTCAAGTGCTTTGTTGTAATTGAAAAATTAAGCAAAAGTGGGATCTTATTCTTTGCATCTTTTGGTCAGTTGTGAATAACAGAGATATACCTACTGTATATATTGTATAATACTGCACTGTATTGCAGATATACCTATTGCAAAACCTTTTTTTTTTTTAAATAAATACCCTCATTGAAGATATCCTCCTTTTGAACCTGGCTCACCCTTCCCAAGATTCTTGTAACAGCAAAGGGCCGTTTTTTTCAATGCAAACATTTTCCTAGTTGTAAATGGCAGTGAGATTTGGAACAGCTCTGAAGAACTCAGGATAAGAATCACAGAGGCCAATAGAAAAGGAAGTATGAGGTGGGGGTAAGCAGGCTGCAACATATTACTAAGGGGAAACTCTGAAGAACTTTGTAAAGACTATCACCAATGTGTTGTATGATAGAAAGAGAAAATTACTTATCATTTGACAAGAAGAATTACAGGTAAACAGGCTGCTCTACAGGTATCATCATGATGTTGGGACAAAATGAGGAACATTTCACACACATTGTGTAGAACTCCAGTCCAACACAGCTTTGGGGAGGATATGGATAAGTTTCACAGGATGGACAAAAATTGATGTATTAGGATCTACCGCATTAGAGGGAACTTCAAAACTGAATAGATTCCAAATCTGTTTGAGTAGGAAGCATGGCAATTTTTCTTTTAAGTCAAATGTCTTAAGAAATGTATTGGCACAAGACAGCTAGTGTATTTCTTTTGCCTCCATATTATCACACGCAATTTTGTAAAGAATTTTGTTTTTAATGAAATTAAAAGGGCCGACAATTAGATCCAAAAGCAGAATATATTTTCTCAAGATTATAGGTTCTGCGTCCTTGGTAATTTTCAAGGGGAGACTAGGTGGTCACTTTTCAGCATGTGACCATGGGGATTCTATTTTTGTATGGGTTGAATTCAGTGGTCCCTGAAGTCCCTTTCAACTTTTAAATTCTGTGATTCTATGTCCAAATTGCAATCAGGGCCACATTTTTCACTTGGTTCTAACATGAATTAAATTCTACTAATATAGAATCCCATACAATTCTCCCATATTATATATAACGTTTTTTTCCCTTTGGAAATATAGTTATATTGAAAATTCATCTTGAAATGCATTGCTATTAAAAGGATTACAAAGTAAAAAGAAATTTCAGAGTTTTCAGCAGTAAACATATATGAAATTAAATGAACATCTTGATTTCAGTACACCTACTGCTTTTATCATTTTGCTTTGGAAAATAACCAAGATTTGATTTTTCAATTAATTGGTCAAAAAATTTCAACCAAAGGAGTAATTTTTCTTCCCAATATATTATGTATATGCAAGTGGCACTAATTGAAGCTTCTTGCAAGATACACCAAATTTTGACTTTTTTCCACTTAAAAATTCTGTATGAACAACCTTATAGAAGCAGTTGATTTTTTCTAGTGTCACAAATACAATTCTTTTCTTTCTTTCTTTCTTTCTTTCTTTCTTTCTTTCTTTCTTTCTTTCTTTCTTTCTTTCTTTCTTTCCTCCTTTCTTTCTTTCTTTCTTTCCTTCTTTCCTTCCTTCCTTCCTTCCTTCCTTCCTTCCTTCCTTCCTTCCTTCCTTCTTTCTTTCTTTTCTTTCTTTCTTTCTTTCTTTTTTTTTTTTTTTCCTGAGGCAGTTGGGGTTAAGTGACTTGCCCAGAGCCATGCAGCTAGGAAGTGTTGTGTCTAAAGCCAGATTTAAACTCAAGTCCTCCTGACTTCAAGGTGCTCTATCCACCTAATGACCTAGCTGAATTCTAGAATGGGTCAGATTTTGAAGAGCATTAAATACCCAAGGATTTTTATATTTGATCTTAAAGGTAATAAGAAGTGAATGGAGCTCCTTAAGCTCAGTGGGAATTGGGGAGAAGTGACATAGTCAGACCCACATTTTAGAAAAATCATTTTGTCAGCCAAGTGAAGGGTGGTTAGATTGGGAAAAGACTCGAGGTAAAGAGACCAATTAGAAGACTCTTCCTGTATAGTCCAGAGAAAAACCTGATTGAGGGTTATGGGTGTATTAAAGGGAATGTATATGAGAGATATTATAAAAGTAGAAACAATATTTGCTAACAGGTTGGATATGTTAGATCAAGAATAAATAATCAAGTATGACATCTAGGTTGCGGGCCCGAATAATTAAGAAGAATGGTACCCTTGACAGTGATAGGGAAGTTCAGATATATTAATATGTGTATTAAAATTATATATGTATGTATATGTCTATACATGACTATATATTCAAACCCACCAACATATATCCATACATAACATATATACACACATCCATTTGCCCATATATAAACATGAATCTATAATACGATATTAGTCGGACTGACATATAATGTAGGTTTCTCTCTTTGTCTAAGATAAATCATTACTACCTATATTTTTTTTTTCTAATAAATTCTTCTGATCCTTGTTGTGGTGTTTGTATATATCTCTTCTTTCCTATCTTTGCTAACTCTTCTACTTTAATTCTGCTCCTTAACTTTCCTTGCTATTACTTAACCTCCTCCCACCCAAAGATCCATTTGGTTTTTATTTCCATACAAAAATTATTTGAAAAATTGTTCTTTAAAAAGATTATTCATAACTGAGAAGGGGGAAGATATTGAGTATTTATGTAATACTACATACCAGGCATTGTGTTAAGCACGTTTTTTCTTATCCTTGTTTTATAATTAAGGAAACTACACAACTACTAGATATCTGAGGCTAGACCACTGTCATAGATCTAGAACTGAAAAGAACATGAGCGGTCATCTCAGCCAAAACCCTCTTTTTACAGGTGAAGAATTGAGACCTAGAAGTCACCTTAAGGGAGGGAGTACTTAAACCACACTTCCTATCTCTCCCTCTTTCCCCCTTGCCTCAGCACTGGGAGGTTGAATGAAATGGATGTGAGATATCTCTGCTAGCATCTGATTGTCTCTCCCCTGAATCATTACTATCCCTCCCACCCACCATCCCACCTGGGGGGGGGGAAACAGGTGATCCTGAATTAGAATTTAAAATTAACAATTAAACCTGCTTTTTGGTTGTTTTGTTTATTTTTTTTAGTCCCCAGATATCAGCCATTTTCACAGGAAACATATTATTACTGTAATATTTTAGAACTAGAAGGGCTATTAAAAGTTATCTATTCTAACCTATGATATGTTTGTTAATGTAATATGATAGCAACAAATATGAAAAATGTATTTCTGATTAAAATTTGTTACAAAATAATAGAGTAAAACATAAAGCAAAAATTTTACATTATTGGATATTTTTCCTAAAGATAAACTTGCACTGACTATATATGGGGAAAATGTCATTATTGTTTTTTAAAATATTTTAGCAGTTTAGAAAACAGCTTTCTTAATCTTTAAGTAGTCTTATATATAAATCTTCATACATATCCTGGTAGGTATAGAGAGCCAGCTCTCATTTTCATACAATGAATCAAGTATAGTTGGGTAACCTGGGCCATTATCAGTAATATTTTAACTTGATGCTGTTGTTTTTGCAGAACCTGTGGACAGTGGTGTTAAAATATCTTGAAAACCAGTCTTCAAAAACAGCTTTAGCCAACCATGTGTCTAAGCCTTAAGTACTCTTCCTTCCTTCACTCTGTTTACTTTTTTGGTTTTAAGTCTTAATTAAAATCCCATCTATTGGAAGCCTTGCTCAGTCCCTGTCTTCTTTTTTTATTTTCTTTTTATGCTGTATATTCTTGGCTTTGTATATATTTGTTGTTATGTTGTTTCCCCTTTGTACTATAAGCTCTTTGAGGACAGGAACTGTCTTTAGCCTCTTGTGTTTCCAGTGGCACTTGATAAATGTAAGGTGATTGATTTTCTTATTGAACCACCAAAGAACTGGAAGGGTCAATGGGATGGATTTCAAGACTTATAGACAAGCATTGATTTTCATTTAAAATCTCTTTCTGTATTATCTCCTAATAAAAATAGTAGATGAACCTTAGACATTTTAAATCCTGGTTGTTTTTTCCTTAGAAATTTTAAGTTCTAGAAAGTACACTTTTCCATATTTTGTTTCATCTACAGTAAAAATATATTGATTAGCATATTCACCTTATTTGATTATTTTCTTCAAAGAAGTGTATTCAGCTATTTCATCCTTATCTGTACTGGTATCTCTGGTAATTTTAATTATACAATTGAACTTGATTTTTAAATTGATCAAACCAAAGTTTGCAGTAAAAGTTCTTCATTGTTTTCTTTCGCTACTTTAAATTAATGAAGTTTTTGTTTAAATGGCTACTCTAAGAAAATTATGTTTTTGATTACAGTCTTTAATCTATGCAGCCAAAAGGCATCTGTCATTGTATCACTTCTGTTCCTGGTGGTGTATACAAAACTTAAAAAAGCTGATACAGCTTTTGCCATTTTCTTTTATTTCATTAAAAAATTTTTTTCGTAATACTTCATAGTGTAGATTTAGATATTCTAACATCTTGTCCTATATTCATGTCATTTAATTACATCAAACTTCTTGTTTGATTCATTATAACAAAACTTTTCTTTTTTGTGTATTATGTTCCGTTTTGAAAGTATTCTTTCTTTTTATCTCTATGGTTAAGGGTTCTTAAAAAATTAAGTATTGTAGTATGATGCATAGCACATCCACACATTAAAAAAAAAAAAAAAAAAAAAAAAGGCAAATACTGACTTACTAACTTACATGTGTTACATTAGTTGAATTTTGGTCCACACTAAATGTAACCTGGTATCATTTATAATTTGTTCTAAATTTCATTTTGCATTATTTTAATTCATATTAATCATGATCTAAATGTATTCATTTGGTGGTTTAACAAAACTGAAACCAAAACAGATTCTGACAAGTCTGTAGTCTTGTAATCAATAAAAACTTAAAATTTAATTCTTATGCAAATTATCCCCCTTAGTAAATTCTATTCTATTAGGATGGTACTTATGGATACATAAAATTAGTGAATAATCTGTCCTCTGAGAGATGGCTTCTTGACCTGCCCTCATTCTTATCTTCTAAATCTTCAGGAGCTTCATATATGTTAGATATGCTAGAATAATTAAAATGAAGCTGCTGGAATGTCATTTATTTTCTATTAAATCACTTTGACAACCTTTTCTTTTTAAGAGATGTCATGCCCTGGGGACATGACCTTTATTAATAAAAGGATCTTCTTAATAATTTGGCCAGCTTAAGGATAATTAAACATTTAAGGAAACCCTGCCAAAGGGAATCTTCATTTTTCTCAATCAACCAGGTAACAGCAATTTACCTGTATCAACTAGCAAAAGACTCATATCTATTCATTTTCTCTTTGTATTGGGTATATAGAGTTTACTCTGAGAAATTGAAGTTCTAAAGTAAAAGTATCACAAAATGTAACAGAATAATTGATTTCTTGAATGTACAAAAAAAAATTTTTTTTTTTTTCAGTTAAACAAAAATTTTATTTTCTCTCCTTTTCACACCCCTCAGCATTGAACAGGGGGAAAAAAGCTTTATAATACTTATGGGCCCCAAAAAAGTTTGAATTTGCACCCCATTTTTATCATCTCTCTGTCAAGGACCTTCCTTCCAAGTCCTTGAGAATTCCATTAAAATTAAGATCTTCTTGAGTAGAGACAGTTTCTTTATATTTATGTCCACAGTTCCTAGCACAATTCTTGGCATATATTAACATAATTAGTGTACATCAATAGATTAATGTTTTCTGAACCCATTCCCATGGAATAAAAGGTCAGTGGATATCATTTCCCAAAAATGCTCTCATTCTCCTCAGAAACTTTAAGAAAAAATTAATGTTTAGGACATTATAGTGTTTCCTTTCTCTGATGAATTTCAATCCAGGTTGCTCTGAAATAACTTAAATGTATGATCCTGAAACCCTTGATGGTGGTGCAAAGCCTAGAGGGGGACTAAATATGATTTACAAAAGGAAATGGGACATTAGGATTATTGCAACAACCTAACTGGTTTCTCCCACTATGGTACTTACACACTGATGACTAAGTAATTTCCCTACCGATATAACCACCTGCACCTCATAATTCATCAAATTTCCACAGGATATTACATCTTTTGTCTCCATGCCTTTGCAGTAGTCAGTTCCTATCCCTAGGATGTCTCTTTATTTACTCTTCTACTCTTCTGCCTAGTATCTCTTTAAGATGCAGCACAGACCCTGTATTCTATGTGAAGCCTTTTCTGATCACTCCGGTACCTTGTATTTTAACTACTTTTTTGTGCATTAGTATTTATTAGCTTTTTGCTGATTTTGTATCTCTTGTCTCCCCCATTAGAATGTAAGGTAAGCTACTTGAGAATATAGTGTTTCATTTTTTTGTTATTGTAACTTCTCTCTCTCCTTCCCCCCCCCCCCAAGCACCTTGCACAGTTTCTGTCACATAGTAGGTGCTTTATAAATACTAGTTTTATCAATTGATATTCTAAAAACGACTGGTAAACTTGATGTTGATTCCCTGTAATTCTAGAAAAGATTGTAACCTTAGGAAAACTTGAGATTCCAAGAGTAGAGTTTGCATTTTATCCTAGAAGCCAGAGGGAACATTGGAATTTCTTGAACATGGTCATGGTAATCTCTGTTGGAAAGAGTCACATCCATCAGAATTGATCCTTGCATAATATTGTTGTCGCCGTGTACAATAATCTCCTGGTTCTGCTCATTTCACTTAGCATCACTTCATAGAAGTCTCCCCAGGCCTCTCTAAAATCATCCTGCTGATAATTTCTTATAGAACAGTAATATTCCATAACATTCATATATACTTTTTTCAGCCATTCTCCAACTCTTGGGCATCCACTCAATTTCCCAGCTGCTCCTTCTTAATCTTAAATAGGAATTTTTTGTTAATGGCTACTAACTTTAATATTGAAAGTATTATCTTCATTTAACAAAAATAGATTCAAAGTCCCATAAATGGTTTTGAATTTGGAGATTTTTTGGTAACTAACTTTTGTTAGTTACTTGCAAGCAGTTTTTTATTGGGGGGGGGTTGTTTATTTAAAACTTACTACAAGTTCCAAAACATAGTCTTTTAAAAAATTAATAAATTCAGTAATTCGTGCCTGCCATTTACAAGAGCTACTAACTGTTTTGTGAAGAAGAGGATGATGAAAGATCTGGAATCCCTGACATGAGAATAAATTACAGGAACTAGTTATGTTTAGACTGAAAAAATAAAAAATGTCAGGGGTACTCAGAGCTTGTATTCAAATGCTTGAAGGCAAGCCTTCTGAAAAAATTATATTTTTTTTGTAATTGAAAAGAGAAATAAAGAAAGATACGATTTTGATTTGTTCACAAGAATTGGATTTGGTTAAGACAAACAGTATATAGAGAAGAAGATTTAAAAGAGGCTTTAGGAGTCATTAATTATGCTTTAATGTATTCACATTAAATTCAACTATTTACTAAGTACTCTGTGTAGTAGGCACTGGGCTTTTTTTTTTTTTTTTTTTTAATGGTGCTTTAAGTTAAGGTTTATAAAACTTTTCCTCACAACAACTCTGTTAGATAAGTACTACAGTTTAGGGGCAGCTTGATGGCCCAGTAGATGGGGTGCTGGACCTACAAGAAAGGAAGGCTTTGTCAGATATGACTCAAACACTTAACCTGGGCAACCCACTTACCCTCTGTCTGCTTCAGTTTTCTTCATTTGTAAAATGACAGTAAGAGTAGCCCGCCCTTCCCTCATGAGTTGTTGTGAGGATTTTTTGTAAAAATGAGAATAAAAGGTTTTACAAATTTTAAAGTGTTACATAAATACTAGCTATTATTACCCCCATTTTACAGATGAGTAAACTGAAGCAGTGAGATGATAAGCCATTTGCCCAAGGTAGCAGTTGTCAGAGCCACTCAGAACAGTTGTCTTAACTCCAAGATCAAAGCTGCTTCTGCTATCAAGTACCAGGATCAGGTACTTTTACATCTAAAGAATTACACTGGTGTGCTGGAATAGATTTGAAGTCTTTATATTAAGAACAATTTTCAGTTGCAAGTATTTTTCACATGTTTTATCAGGTCTTTTAAAGTCAGAGTAAATGCTAACGTATTAGAACCTTTAAGTTTCATAAGTCAATTAATATATTTCATTATATGGCAAAAAAAGTGTTGTATAGTGAATAGATAGATAGCCCACCTCCAAAGCCCAAAGACCTGCTTACAAGTCTCCCAATTAATGGTTGTGTAATCCTAGAAAAGTCATCAAGTAACTTCTCAGTGCAGAAATTGCTAAGATCATGCAGTTGTAAAAAAGCAATGGTCTAAAGCCAAAATTAGGAAGAACATTGGGGAACTCGGGCAGTGTTAACACAGGAATGGCTAAGGAAAACCAACTATTTGTTGGTTTATAAACAAAGGGTTTTCTTTTCTGAGATGATTTCTCCTTATTTTACTTAGAAGTTTTACTATACATAATAGAATATTTTGATTGATAAATTGATATCAAAGCATTTATTTAGCATCTACTATGTGTAGTACTGACAACACAAATATAAGTGAGTACAACAGTCTCAAGGAGTTTACATTATGTAGTGTAGTGGGGGAAATACAACCTATCAAAAGGAGATAACATGGAGTTGGGGATGTGATGCCTTGAGTTTTTTATTGGTGTCTTCTTTTTTTTTTTTTTTTTTTTTTTAATAATTTCTCTTTCCATCTGTATCACTCTTATCTTCCCTCCTCCCAGAGAGCTACTTTGAATTTTATTTTAAAATATTGTTTTCTGTTTGTAGGGAAGCAGCACGGGAGTGTCGTAGGAAGAAAAAGGAATATGTGAAATGTCTAGAGAACAGAGTGGCTGTGCTTGAGAACCAAAACAAGACACTGATTGAAGAGCTGAAAGCACTTAAGGACCTTTATTGCCACAAATCGGATTAATTTTGGATTTTTTTGTTTTCATCTCCTAAGGTGGAGAAAATGACTGGTTTGTCCATGGCCAGAAAGACAAAGTAAACTTTTTATTTTCTAAACAGTTCTCTTTTTTTCTATGCGCAAAACTGCCTGAAAGCAACTACAGAATTTCATTCATCCTGTGCTTTGCATTAAACTGTGAATATTCAGACACCTGCCTCCACTTCTCCCCACCCCAAGAAATTGTCATCTTCCTGATCATGAAGAAGAGACTTCTGTTTTTTATCCCCTCTACACTGTTCAAGCAGTAGAAATTTGTTCATTTGTTGAATTGTTGGGGGAAAGTGAAAAGAATTCTTTTTTTAAAAAAATAATTTCAAGGGTTTGTGCTGAGCTCCTTGATTGCCTTAGCAACAGAAATGCTCCCCCTTCCTCTTCCGTTCCCCTCCTACTCCCAGCCTCTTGAAGTATCGTGTGGACTGAATGCAGAAAGTAAGTAAGGTGCAATGAAGAAGTGATGATTGCCAAATTGACCTGTATTCATTGTAAATTATTTAAATTTGTTGCTTATGATATATCCTAAAAGGAGGGATTTATATGTAGAAAAAAATAGGAATTGATTAAGAGAGTTTCTTGTACATGTTCTGTTCTCTAATTTTCAGTGCTAAAAACTCATTCATACCTGTCAAGCATTTTGGCTCTCTTTTAGGTCACCTCCCTTCTTTACTGCAATTCTCTCTCTGTGTGCTCTATATTTTGAATGCATTTAAAGAAGTCACCAAATGAATGGTATAGTGTAGCTTTTGGATCAAAAGTGAAGTCAAGAGTTAAGCAATACAAGTGTGAAGAGCTTTTTACTTAAGGCATTTTTGATTTTTTTAGTGAAGAGAACTGTTAAAGAATAGAATAGCCCCTTTATATTAAACAGATGTTTTTAAGAATATTCATGTCCTTGGCTTCAGAACAGTAATCATTCACTATTTTTTAAAAATTGCAATACCTGCTTTTCCCCTGTGCACTTAATATTTTATCATTACCAAAAAAGCCTTCAAGATACTACAAAGAGAAAGTTAAATACTATATTAATGAAAATCAGTGTGTTGTAAGGAAAAATGAAATTAATTATAAAATAGCCCATTTAAATATGTTTACACCAGGTGAATTTTATCAGTGAAAGCTATAAAAAAATGTTAAAAGGATATTCTGAAAAATGTCAAGTATTGATTTGTGCATGCATTTTTTTTTCCAGTGCAATGTCTAAGAGTGAATTCTATTATAATGTGTCAGGGTTTTGTTCCTTTAAACATATACACATGCACATTCAAAACCATAAAAGTCCTGAATTTTTGTTTTTGCTTTAAAAGGTGAATTATGTTTAAGGCTTTCTGTGTGGCATGTGATCTTTGTCATTTGATAAAATAACTGCATGTCTAAACTCCTAAATAAGAAATGTGTGGGTGTGCATATCACCCAAAAATTATCTAATAATTCTTTGAGGATTCACTGCTAAATTACATTCACTAAATTTACCTGAAACGAAATTAACATTCATTTTGTTAAAGTAGATAAAATTCACATGAATTACAAGAATTTTAAAATATTGGCTTAAGATCATTGTCACAGTTTTGGAGTTAAAATTTTGCATTCAGTTTTATAAGAGTGTAAGAAATGTTAAAATGTTTAGGATTAGTGTTTTGTCTTAGGTCATCCATCATTTGAAATCAAATTGTGTTAGACTGTTACTATTAAATGCAAAAGTCATGTTGGCTTTTTATTGGATCAATTTTGAAAAGCAATATTTTAAGCTAGGCTTATTGTCATAGTGGGAGGGGGGTGTTGTTTTTTCATATAAACAGTGGGGAACCCATCTTTAAAGAATGTAGCTTTTAAAGTGATACAATTTATAAATGTGGATGCATTCACCAAATTCTCAAGGCTTTCAAGTAACTTAAAATTCTTAGTGTTCTACCCAACTGAGCTAGTTGGACAAATAATGTTATTTTATTTTTAATTGGCATTTTAGTATACCAATGTGTCATTCCTCAACATTGGCCATAATGAAGAAACTTAGTGAATCCAAGGACTTATTTTCATAGTAAAATTATTTCTTCTTGCTTAAGTGATCAAATATGGAATTCAATTAAAATTATTTACAAATTGTACCTAGTCTAATATCTAGCAAATTTATTTTCCCCTCTGAAGGTCAGTTAGTTGCCATTTTGCCCATTTTTTCCTGGTAGATCATGGCAATCATATTATTTATTGGGTCATGAAGAATGGCCAAGCTCATTTCACCTTTAGGATAGTAACACTGGATTGAAATCAGCAAAACAGTGTGGTGTGAGGTATGTTCTTAAGATGAACCTACTGTAGATCTTTGGATATATTGAGGACTTCTGTTTACACAAAGAAAAATTAGGCTATTTTGTTTTTTAAAATAAAACTTAGAAACATTTGGTTGTTTAAGCATATAACAGAATTGGGGAATCTGGATATTTCCATCTAAAGAGTAATTTTTTTTTTTTAAGCCCACATTGAAATCATTTTTAAACAAGAACACATATGGCTACCAATAATAGATGCTTTACTCTTTATTTTGGCCAAAAGGGAAAAAGAAAACCTAGGAATCTGTACATATGTTGTAGAAAATAGCAAAATTGATATTGCTCTCTTTGCAAATTAGGGCTTGTTGGCACTTTTATCTGTAGGACAGATTAAGTCTAATAAAACCATTGGGGGGATTTTTTTATCTTAAAGTTATATATTTGGGGGCTCTGGTAGGGTTTAACAGAAGTGCAGGTTAGAAAGGGCTAGATCCATTATGTTCACAGTACAAAAATTTGGTTTCAAAATTTATTTTATTTTTATTATTTTGCAAATAAAAGTACCAAACTGACAATTGTGATATTGTCAGAGGTGCTCTGTTAATTTAGATATTCTTGAAAAAATACATATGTATAATATATGTACATATATATATATATATACACACAGTATATAATCTGAAGCTCTGAGAGCTATTAAGTCAGGAATGCCGAGTATTATAGTCTATTGAGGTCAGATACAGCTCGTACATTTTTGTGTGCTGTTGCATCCTTTTTAGTAGTGTTTGGATTGTGTTATTCCAGCACTTGTGATTGCATTTTTTTATGTTCTAATTACTCTTCCAACTATTTTGCTTCTTTTTTATTGTTAGTTTTCTTAGGCTGATATAAATTATGTTGTACTTGCCTGAAAACTTCCCCCCCAAGTATTCTTTTTTTTTTTTTTTTTTTTTAATGCTTTGTCTCTGGCAGCTATAACAGTGGTTTAAAAAAAAAAAAAATTGGAAGATTTCTTTGAAAAAGAACCACTGGTTTTCTTAACCATTCTGGGGAGGGATTCAAGAGTTTCTTTTAGGCAGGATATCAACAGAAATAGTGTTTTGATGATAGTCAGCAACATTGCTATTATCTGAAAGCACAAATCTAGTCAGGCAGGCTATTTAAGAAGTCAATCTGGCTGACATTTCTCTTCTCTTCTCAGGCCCAATCCCCACTTGGGTACTACACCAGTAGAGGTGATATTTGGAATCATGCAAAGGCTTAGGAAAAAACAACAGTGTTTGGTTTAACAAGGATACTTTACTTACTTGAAGTGTTTTTAACCTGAATTTTTCTTTATGTACATTAAATCAGTTTTTATTTTATGAGCAGTTGTAGCCAGTCACCAACACAAACTGGGATCTAGTTATTTAGAAAATTTAAAGGATATTTCATTTTGCAATTTAAGTAGGCTTAGTATCTTAAAAATTAAAATTTTGAAGTTATTTCAGAGTTCAGGAATAGTGGAAATAATACAACTTTTTAATAAGTTTTGAGAGGAGTTTCTCTCTCACCTTTTTTGAGCTCTGAGTTAGTGGATTACATAGACCTGACACAAAACTTGTATATTTATTTGGGTTCTTTTTACATTCTCTTCTTTGTAAATGTTTGCTATAAAATGCACTTTTAAAACAAACAAACAAACAAAAAAACACCCAATTTCTAGGAACTTGGGTATTGACAATGAGAAACTTCTTTAGCAAGTAATCATGAAGTGATTGTCCATTTTTCTCTTCCTTATGATTAAATCATGTGGCTGTTTTTTAATACAGACATTTTGTGGTTTGAAATATTAGTACCTGAAGATTAGTCTTGGATTTTTAGGTGCTAAGGTAGGAGTTTTGTCAGGGCCACTAAATAAAATGAAGACTGGCTCAAATCCTATCTTATTGTCTTTCAACATGTAGCAAATTGAAATTTTTTCCTTTCTGATAAAATTGTTTCCCCGTCAACCCCTTCTCCCCATTTTGGTGGAACTTTTCCTCTACATTAAAATTGTCAAAGTAATACCAAAACAACCATCTCGATTGCATTTAAGTTAAGAGACTGGAGAAAAAAAAAAAAAAGCATTTGTCAATGTGTAAACCAAATAAAGTATCATGTTGATTTTTTTTTTTCACTCCAACTTGGTTGTGTTGAATCTAAATCTGATTATATAATTTTAAAGGCCTAATGCAAGTGAAAAAATAAAATTTATTGACATAAAGGCAAAAGGTGCATGGAATAATTTGTTCATTCATTTGTAAAAAGCACAACTAGAATTTTTTGTTGTTGTTGTTAGGCAGCAATGAAGATGAATTGATGACCTAGGTATATATCCTGAATATTGTTAATGTTGACTTTAGCAATTGACTATATATGTTCTAGGAACTGGTTTCCTTCACTTTGTAGACTCATTGATTAGGAAGAGGGGCTTGAACATATCATTAAGCTGAGCCAGTTTGGAAGGATTTCAAATAAATTAAACAGGGTGCTGAAATTCCATCTGTCTCATCTGCTTTATGATAAGTTCACATTAATTAGTGAATGTAACTTAAGCCTTTGTATGTGTCCTCAGGGGCAGACAAATTTTAAGAGGGACCAGATACAGTGTGAAAGGAATGAGTGTATTTCAGGTGTTTTAGCTTGAAATTTATTTTTTAAAAAATATAAAACTTTAAAAATACAGTGAAGCCTGTAAAGTAAGTTGATATTATAAACAGGCAGAGTTGTTTTAGCACAGAAATTTAAAAATATTGACCTGTCTACTGCATTCTGGTACTGTGGATGCAGGTCCTAGCTGGGTAGGGAATTAAAAGGGGAGGGAGGAATGGGGGTTAGTATATCATGACAGTTTCGGGTTTTTTCTCACCTGCAAAAAAAAAAAAAAAAATCAGTCCTCAGGAAATGTTTTTGGAAAGGTGAAGAAATAAATCAGTTATCCTACTGGGAATAGATATAATATAATGTTTTTGCCTATGTAAGCATGGAATTTTAAAAATTCAGCCTCAACTGAAGAGGTTGCCTGAGGGGAATGTACATCTAAGATGATTTGAAATTGGTGAGGAGAAGTGGAGATCCCTGAAAATAAAGGTCTTATGTTACTTGGCCAAATGAAGCAGTCTGTCGTCTTTGGGGGCTTTATTTTATGTTCATTTGATTGGTAAAATGCTCTATAGAATGTGTGTATTTTATCCAGATGCCACTCCATTTTATGTATGTAATAAAATTATTTATATTAAAAGTGGGAGAGTAAATTGTAGAAATGCTTATGTCTGACCTTCAATATTTCCTGCTAGTATGGATTTATTATGGGTGAGTAAGAGTGCTGGGTTATCAGTTTTCTGTGTAAAGTTGTCCCTGCCTGATTTATTCACATGTTGGTTTTCATCATCAAAAAAGATTTCTAGTCTAAATTTATAATTTAAAACTTTTTTTTTTTTTTTTTTAAAGAATATAATCAGGGAAGTTTCTAGAGTTGTGTTTTGGTTTGGTTTTGTTTTTTTAAGAAAATTGAGGTGAAGATAACTTCTATCCATATCTTACTTTACCCAAACTCATCAGCACAAACAGGGTATTAATCTTAACTCTTAATATTTCTTTTGGAGTGGATTACAAATAAAGAATTATAATGGGGAAAACATGTTTCTATTAAAATTCCCTATATTCTAGAAACATCCCTGTTTTAACTTTTTTTTTAAATCTTTTGTGCTTTATGTAAAAGAAAAAATGTATTGAGTTATAATGCATTTTATTAACACTATGTACATATTAGCTGCTTTGTGTTTCAGAATGGTAGTAATTGCTTTGTATATTAAAGTGATTCTTGTGAATTTGTGAATTGTCATAAAGAAGTGCTTTTTCTTACTGTAATCTTTGTGGTATAAACTGTCATAATGCCCTTTTTACACCAACATTTATGTGCAGTCACATAAACATGCTTTTAAAAATGCCTATAAGCCTCTTTTTTGGGGGGGTGGAATGTACATATTTGTATATATATGGGTTTGTGTATTTATATATATATATTTTTTAAAAAAACAGTAATGATAACTAGATATATTAATTTTGTTAAGTGAGCCAAAATGCTATTAAAAGTGTCATATAAAAAAAATCCTCAGGTAAAGTAACACCAGAAAACCATAGTAAATCTTTTGTTGCCACATTTCATTGCCTGCCCATATTTTAAATACAGGATCTCCAATTGGATATAGTTTTTTATATTGAGTAAATTGAAGATGTTAAGTTATAGTCTATAGACTGTGGGTGAAAGAAAAAAAATTACCATTAGGATTATTGTAGAAGGAATGACATGGAAGATTGGACTAACTAGATATATTAAAATGGCACATTTTAAAGTTTTATCATTCTGTGATCATGATGTTAAAGTAACAGAGAAATCGAGGATGCTTTCCTTAAAAAGTGAAAATATTCTAAAGATTTTTTTTTAATTGTTCAACTTTAGGGAAAATAACTAATGTTCAGTTATAGTAATTTTTCTGGCCTCATTTTTCTCCCTTCAGCTATTCTGTTTAATTGCTGTTTGTTCTACCTTTCAATGGATTTCCATTGAGAGACAGCTTGCCAAATCCCTGTCTTGAGTGACCTTCACTTCTTTGCCTTGTTATAGACTCAAATTATCTCGCCTCAGATTTCCCTGATTGACTATACTCATCACAGGGGCCGTGGAAACTCTTCTCTCTCAGCAAACAGCCTCATTCTATTTTAAGAAAAAATTAAGACTCTCCACATACTTCTCTTCACTTTGCTCTAATCTCTGAAGAAAAGCATTAGAAATCTGTGAGAAAGTCCTGTTCACTTCATTTTTGTCCATGATACTCTCTACTGGCCTGAAACAACAGTATTTATAATGTGGACCATGAACCTTTTGAGTTTCCAAAACCTTTTCAAGGTGGTCCATAAGGTCAAAACATTAAATAATATTAAGGCATTATTTGCCTATTATATAGTACTCTTCTTTTTCCAACTATATATAGATTTTCTTCATATATACTACAAACAAATATCGTAACAGATTGAAAGTAGAAGTAAAAATGAAAATTAGTATTTTCTATTAATCTTGGGCATTAGAGAAATTTGCAAAATATGTAAAACAATGCTATTTAATTTTTTTTTTGAAAATCCAATTCTCATAAAAAAATTTTACCTATATGTAATAGTTTTGTGTTATTTTTTAATGAATTCCTAAATAGCAGTTATGGTTTCCAGTGTGGTAGATATTGATAAATAGAACTCAAGTAAACAAAAGCTCTTTTAAATTCCTTAGGTGTTTTTTTTGTTTGTTTGTTTTTGCTGAGGCAATTGGGGTTAAGTGACTTGCCCAGGGTCACAGAGTTAGAGTTTTAAAGTTGACCCTGCCATCTCCTTAAACTAGCATCCTACTTGATCCTCACAGACCAATTCCTAGAAAAAGTTGTCTATGCTGACTTCTATTAGGAAAATTGTTGGAAATAAGTTGTTCTGGAAAGCAGTGATTTCTAGTCATTGTCATCCATAGCATCGCATAAAATACCTTCTATAATGCAAAACAGTAAATATAGAGAGAGTACTTACTGTATGTTTTTTATTGGGTGCTGAGACCAAAGGCCTATAAAACAATCCCTGTTCCCAGAAAATTTTAAGATGTTTGGTGAAAACAGGGAAATTTTCTGCCTCTTTGGTCAGCTAATTTCTTAAATATGCAGGTTGTCCCAAAAGTCTTAGTGCAAGACTGCATCAAATAAAGACTATCAATGCTTTCTTAGTGCAATTTTACATTAAGATTTTTGGAATCCCTTGTATGTATCATGTACTAATTTAAGACCATCTATTTCTTTACATATGTTCCAAAAAAGTTAATATTTGAAAGAATGAGATCTATGAATAGTTCTTACGTAGCATTTAATATTTTAAGACCTTTACTCTCATTCTATTTCCCAAATATTTAGCAGAGCAAAAATTCCCCTTGCCTACCACATATAAACCTATTTTTTTCTTTTTTTATGATTTAAGCTAATCTATCAAAAATTCTGTATACTTAGGATCCTCTGGGCCCCTGCATCCCATATGGAGTATAGGCTTAATTAGCCAGGCTTATATTGGAAGCTCCTGACTGCCTTGACATTTATCTTCTGAACATCACAAGATCCTAGATGTCCATAAATGCCAATCCCAGAAGACACAGTGGTGACATATTAACAGAATCATTCTTGTGACAAGGAATCCAGCTTAGTTTTTGATCTGTGAAGTGAAATGTGATTTGGCTAATTAATAGCCTAAAATCTATTTATGTCCCATAAAAGCTTAAAAATTAGCCTCCCAACAAGTTGTACTGGTAATGCTGTTACTGATTTATATTTTAATCATTCTAAGATTCTCTTTCTTTTCTGTGTAGAAATAACCTATTCTATACTGTGAAAAAAATTCTGCCTATCTGCAAAATTATTACCTTACCTTAGACCAAATCAATGGAATGTTTCATGCCCATAACTTGAGAAAGTTGAGGAGTGGCATCGAAAGCTATTGATTTTATTTTTGTGAACATTTTGTAAGGATGGCTTGGCTATTTTTCAAACTTTGATGTTTTAGGCATTGAAATTTTTACATGGACTTTTGTCAGTTCTCATGCTGTCCTTTAAATGTGCTTGGCTCATACTAATCTCCTTTTTGGATGGCAGTTCTATATTCTCAGGACCAGACCAAATAAAGGAGCCTTAGAAGCATAGGTACATTTTGACAAATGAATGCATATTCAAAATAAATAAAAAGGAAATTTTTCTTAGAGAAAAAAAGTCATTTTGATAGTCAAAATGTCATGAAACAAGAATTTTTTCCCTAACTATAGAAGCAGAACTGAAACAGTAAATTTTATCCTGAATCTTATGCAACAATATTCCTGTGATATTTTATGGGCATAAACTGTGCTGGAGCAGAATGCCTGGCACATAATGAGTACCTGATAAGTGCTTTTTGACTGACATATAAAACTCCATTATCCAATGACTAATTACCTAGTCTTTGTATGTTTCAGGATTGTGCCAACATAAATTTTAAATTTTAATCTCATCTAAAAAAGGTTGATCCTTTAGGTAGAATCAGGTCCTGAAATGTTTTCAAGGGAGGGACTTTATATATCTTGTATGTATGTCTATGGGCAAAAGCTTTTTTTTTTTTTTTTTTTTTTTTTTTTTTGTATTCCCAGGGCTTGGCACAGTGCCTTGCACATAATAAAGGCATAATACATGCTTACTGCCTGATACTTGGTTTTAAATAACTGTCGTCTCCTGGTTTGTTTGTTTGTTTGTTTAGTTTGAATTGGAAAAAGAATCTTGGTTCCAGGATCTGACAGGGGTGGGGAAGTTAATAGAAAAACTGATTAAATTCATACTAAATTTTAGGGGAGACGACTCCCTCAGGTCCCAGTATCACCAACTCCATAACTGGTTCTGTCTAGAAAAAGATCTTGCATAGACCTTCACTAAAACATCTTTTCCTCCTGAAGCAGTCCAAAGTTAATTTGTTTATAGTTAGGATTTCCAATTCCAACATACAAAAACAGGGATGGAGGAAGCTCAGCTACTCATTTTTTTCAGGCCCAGGTGTAGGGCACTATTGCCATCTTGTGGTTATCAACGCAGCACACAAAAGAGTTGATCAGTCGCTTCAGAGTATTTGTAACTTCAGTTTCATGAAAAAGTGAAAACTGAAAATTTGGAAAATAAGAATATTGATATGTTTTATCTAAGGCAGAATTGTAAAAAGAAAGAGAATGAAATGGTTAAAAAAAAGACACCTCTCCCCCCTTAAAAGTTTGTGAGACTTTCATTTTTAATTTAGAAGCACTGCAGTTTTGTGAATATAATTTTATGTTCATTAATTTAAACTAATAAATTTTTAAAAAGCAATCTTTTTTTAAAATAATGGGAGAACAAGGGATTTTCCACTATTATTTCACATACAGTGTGTTTTGTAAATTAAAAAAAAAGTATAGGTTGCTATATTCTAATTGGAAAATTAATAAAAATTAAATTGTAATTCTTAAGGATGTAATCATTTTGGTATCGATTATTTTTAAAAATACCATAACCTTAAACCAGTTCCAACCTCAAACCCTGCACCTTCCTTTAGCAGTCTGGATGTCCCTCCCTTTTTCTGGGGGTCCATTGACATGGTCCCAGATTTCATTTGGGACAAGTAGTCAGCATGAGCCTTACTGCTTCTCTTAATCTTAAATTGTCCACCATCATCAGCCTCCCCAGCAGCATGGACTACAGAAATGTGCCTATAGGTATATATATATATATATATATATATATATATATATATATATATATATATATATATATATACCTAGTCCTATTAATTTTTAAAACAACACATATGACCTGACCTAAAAAATGAATAAAGCCTCACCCTTCAACAAATCTCTACACTTTTCTTTTCTTTTTCTGAGGGTGGGGTTAAGTGACTTGCCCAGGGTCACACAGATAGGAAGTGTTAAGTGTCTGAGACCAAATTTGAACTCTGGTCCTCCTGAATTCAAGGCTGGTGCTCTATCCACTGCGCCACCTAGCTGCCCCTACATTTTAGTTTTCAACATGACCTATTATGCACTTTTTGAAAGACTCCACAGAAATATGGAAAAAGAATAAAGTGAAAAATCAAACCATGATCTTTTTATCAGAATCAACCGAAATTCAACAAGCAATTCATAAGACTAAAAAGTGATTTATATTCTCAACTAAGAGCTCATTTTTCAAAATACTTAAAATATTTAATTTTAATCATTTTATTGTATTTTTATACAAATGAATTTAGAAATTAGGAACCATAAAGTATGTCCCAATTACAAATTGCAGCCACCAGACAAAAGTAGAAATCACAGACAACAAAGACAAAAAGGAATGTACAAATTTCTTTTCACATTCTGAAAACTCTCTATTAAACACTAAACATTTGTCAAAGAATTTTAAGTCATTTGTATAATTCAGCTTTTCCACTTCCACAGGAGAAGCACCTTAGAGGGAGCTGTCCCAAAGGCCAGGTTGAGCTGTGACTCATTAGTCCAATCACTTCCCTTCTTGGTTCCCTAAGGCACTTTGTAACACAGTAAGTTTCGGGGAAGGTGCTGACCTATATTGGCAGAGGAAATTTCCTTCCCTGGAAAATCATAAACACTGAAGTCATCAATCACATGTTCACTAAATTATAATTCATACCACTGAACTCCTAGGTCCAATCCCTTTCCCAACCAACATCCAGATGTGGCTGAGCATCTGTCCACAAGAGCATTTCATCACAAGATTGCTGCTCCATTCTTTGCCTTTCTTGTGCCTGAGAAGATATTGTTGGATAAGATATTTGGCTCAACAGTGATACAGAGTACCTACGATACCACAATATCAGATTCATCATCTGGTGTTCACCTAATGAAATGACACAATAAATTTTACAGGATGTCTATAGCAAGTACTTCTGATTATATTCTATAAGTCTTCCTTATGGTTTCTCCTATGAGCTTTATATACATGTACATCTTTCTCGAGATCATAGTGAACCTCATGAACAGTGAAATGGTTTCCCAACATCTTTAAGAAGTTCTGATCCCGTTCATAGCGGATGCGGGCAGGACAGAAGGATTACAGAATGGTCGCTGCAGAGATGTTCCAAGGTTTGAAGGAGGTCTGCAAAAGTCTCTTCCAAGTATATGATGTCAGCCCCCAGGATCAGGTCGAACTTGCCAGATGAGAAGTTCCCCAAATTTTGCCCCCAAGTCAACTCCTTCACCACAGCTTTTGGTTGTATATCGTGAGGCAAAATTGGCTTGAACGTTGGACTTGAGAAAAATCTAACGCTATTTTCCGATCTGTGATGGTCACATGAGCACCTAGAATGTGAGTCAAAAGAAATGATCTCATGAAAAATAATGTCCTCAATTAATTAATTAATCAGCATCCCCTAGAACTTCTCTTAGGCAGGTAAGCAATCAGGTTTAGTGGAGGAGAATAATTTTATAATCACTATTTCTAAGTCAGATAGGACCTTTGGCGCCATTTAGTCCAACTCATCCCCAAAGAAGGAGGTCTTTTACCCACCAAACAAATGGTGGGGCTTAGGAACACTGCCTAGCACATAATAGGTGCTTAATATATGGTTAGTGATTACTGAGGTGATAGTCCATCTCACTTTTATTAGGAAGTTTTCCTTACATCAAGATTAAATCTGGTGCAGTGGATACACCACCAGCCTGGTCTCAGACATTTAAAACTTCCTAGCTGTGACTCTGGGCAGTCACAACCTCAATGGCCTCAGAAAAGAAAAAAAAAAAAAAAAAAAAAAGATTACATCTGCCTTTCCACAACCCCTATTATCACTCCTACTTTTGCCCTTTGGGACCAAGCAGAACAAGTCTGATCTATATCACAGCCTTTCAGGCAACTATCTGCTGCTGTCATGTGGCCCCTAATCTCACTTTTGTTGTCCAGTTCTTTTAGTCACATGTGTCTCTTTGGGACATAATGGGGGTTTCTTGGCAGAGATATTGAAGTGGCTGGCCATTTCTCCAGCTCATTTTACAGATGACAAACAGGGTGCCATGACACCCAGGGTCACACAGCTAGTAAGTGTCTTAGGCCTTCCCGACCCCAAGCCTGGAGCTTTATACACTCACTCTATGCCCTTCCACATTTCTGGTTTGTAATCTATCCTTCCAATAGAGCTTCTAATGTAATATGCCACTTGAGATATGGATAAAAATTCTGCCATTGCTAACATTACCATATATATGTATCAGCTGTTAACCTATCTTCCATGTGTTCTGGTATGTGCTTAAAGATAAAATTAGAGTCTTCCTAACAGTCCTCAAGAAACAGAAAACCTAAAATGCAATGAAGGAAAAATCATCTGCAAGTTAAGCAAGAAGCCCCTGCTTCCCATTATCATGGGATCTGTGAACTTTTAAAAATATGTATATTTTTGTACATATGTATACGTTTGTACATATGTGTGTGTGTTTCAATGACTATTTCAACATAATCAATTTTTTCTTTGTAATATGATAGATGTTATTTTATGCATTTAACATCATTTTGGGAAGGGCTCTGCCAAACAGGACCATGATTCAGAAAAAGGCTAAGAAACTTCTTTCTTCCCATTTACCTAATACTCTGTCCTGACCTTTTCTAAATAAGAACAGCTTCCTCCTCAGTAAAATGAGAACAATCAGAAATCCTGTCTCCAGGGTTGTTGTGAGGATCAAATGAAATATTTGTCCAGTGCCTGGCATGTAGCAGTATTCTTATGTAAAAGCTAGTTAATTATTATCAGTATTATTTATTATCCCTCAAGCCAGAGCCTCTCCTTTTTCCATACATCACAAGACTGCATATGCCAACTACTCACTTCTGAACCCCGGAAATGCACTTGGGATGCTAACAAGAGCATGGGGGAGATTCATGGAGCTGAGGAAGAGTTAGGGAGGCCACGTAATCCCACAAGAGAGCTAATGGGCTAGAAGATGAGATGAATAAGAGGTCTGCAAGTCGCAATAAGAGCAAATTAGATAGCAATGATAGAACAAAGCTCACAGTGGAGTGGGATTATATCCTAGGAGACAGAGCCAAGTGCATGGAATGATCAGGTCCAACATGGAGTCAGTTAAGAAACACCAAAAAATCAAGGGCAATTACCATCCATGAAAGAAAGCAGACAACAAAGAGTCCACCTGAGTTTGTGTGTGTGTGTGTGTGTGTGTGTGTGTGTGTGTGTATCAAGTAATAATCAACCATGATTCTAACAAATCAGTGATGAAGAATGATACTCTCTTAGGAGAGAGATGGGAGGGAGAATTTGGAACTCAAAATATTTTTAAACGAATGCTGAAAAATTACATAAAATTGCATTTTTTAAAAGACAAAAAAAAAAAGAGAGAAAATAATATTCTGCTCTTGAGGAAGAGGTGATGAACCAAAATGTAGAATAATTAAATATATATATACATATGTATATATATAATTATAATGTTATATGTATATTATATCATAATATATAAAATATGTAAATAATTAGACATGGTCAATGCAGTAATTCATTCTGCAAAACTATACTTACTTGTTACATAACTTACTGTTACAAGAACTTTTTTTTTTTTTTCTATTTGGGGTTTGGGAAGGTGGGAGGGAAAAAAACACATGAGAAATGAAAATTTTAATTAAAAAAAAGTGCTCTATAATTACAAATATTATGTAAATAAACTATTATTATGGGAGGATATCTAGGTGGCAGGCCTAGAGTCAAAAAGACCTGAGTTCAAAGCTAACATCAGACACTTACTAGCTAGGGAACACTGGGCAAGTTACTTAATGTATGTATCCTTCAGTTTCCTCATCTGTAAAATAAGCTGGAGAAGGAAATGGCAAACCACTCCAATATCTGCCAAGAAAATCCCAAATGGAGTCACGAAGAGTTAGATCTGACTAAAAAACAACATTATTAATGGAATAATCATCTTGCTTGGATATTCAAGTTTTGAGGATAAAAACAAGGATGGAATGGAAGAGGACTTTGATTTAAAAGTTGACATCAATGAGGAAAATAATGGGATTCCTTTTTTAAAAGCTAAAGAGAGGGAAAGAAGGTATGATTCATTGAATGGTATGGGCTTTTTAAAAAAAGGCATCTGAGTGATGGTGGTAGAACCATCAGTCTGAAATGGTAATAAGAAGTATAGCAAACCTCCTTCCTCGTCCTACGAGCTAGGTAGGAACAGGCCTCAGTTGTAAAAGCAGGGAAAACTCAAGCTTCAGTTAATTAAACAAGAAAATAGGAATGCTCATGAAAAAGGTGGAAGATGAAGGAGAATTTTAGAAAAACTCTCTTTTAGGAGTCTAGGTGAAAAAGATTTAGGAGATAAGAGAATCACTTAAGTCTGATAAGGGGAGAGGGGGAAGGGACCTAAGTGATCTTGAACCAGTTCTGGAGTCAAAAAGCCCTGAGTTTAAACCCACTCTCAAACACTTTATAGTTGTATGATACTGGGCAAGTCATTTAACCCCATTGCTTCCAAAAATAAAATAAAATAAAATAAAATCTGTTAAGGGTAACAGTATAGAAGGAAAAATAAAGGGGGATTTTGTACCTAAGATGGTCCCTCAGTTTTTATCAGTTTTCTCTCATCTGTAAAAGGAGGGATAATTAAATAGCAGCCGCTTCCCAGTGTTATCAGGAGGATCAAATGAGACAATATTTGTTATGTGCTTGGCACAGTGCCTAGCACATAATAAGCACTATGTAAATGTTAATTATTATCAAGGTCAAATTAATGTGGTTACTGAAGGAGTTTGTTGCCATACTGAATGTGGCCTAATAATAATAGTAATAAACGGGCTATTGATCCATAACCAGTGAAAAAAATAAGGTCTTCCAAAATTCTTGGAGCAGTTTTAAGCTTTTAAATCTTCTAGGAAACCTTGTATATACATTGAAACCTCCTGAATAGAGAAAATTGTCAACTCAAGAAAATGCCACAAATACCTGTTCTTTTTTTTTTTTTTTTTTAATGTTTACTTTAAACACCATGTGAATTTTAAAGAATTAGGCAAACTTACCCAACAAAGCAGCCACAATGCCTACTAATCCTGTCCCAGCTCCTAGCTCAACTGCAGAGCAGCCTTGAAGATTGAAAGCTCCCATCTCCAGGTAAGTACAGAGAACAATAGCCTAGTCAAACCAGAAGACAAATTAAGAGACATACTATGTGCATGCGTATACACTCACAAGGAAGCTACACATTACACATTACACTGTTTTTAAGATTGTAGAAAACACTTCAAATTTGAATCAGGTCTTTGGTAAAAAAATAAAACATGAAAAAATTCCATTAAAAAAAATTAGCAGAAGTCAGAGAAAGGAGGAAAAAAAGAAAAAAGTAAGAAGTGCACAGCAAAGAACAAATCTATAAAGAAGTAAAAATAGTATTGAACACAAAGTCTAGTATTTATTACATAGGTTTTCTTGAAATAGAAATTTGTTTTATATTTTGAATTTTTCTTGTGTTCTGCTGTGCATAACAATGTTTTTCATTTTCTATTTTGTATTTAAATTTAAAGTTTTAAATAAACAAATTTTAATAAATTTTTCTTTTCTTTTCTTTTCTTTTTTGAGGCTGGGGTTAAGTGACTTGCCCAGGGTCACACAGGTAGGAAGTGTTAAGTGTCTGAGACCAAAATTTTAATTAATTTTTAAAAAGAAAAATCAGAATGGTTGGCCGATGAGTTTGGGTTCAAATTTTATTGCTAAGTTGTTATAGAATGTGATCTCTGGAAGATCTTTATCTTACTGGGGCTTATAGGCTTATCCTTAAAAATGTAAATAAATGAAGGAATAACAAGTCTTTTCTTTCACAATCTCTAGGCCAGTTTTGGGTCCTTTGGGGATTTTTAATTAAAGACAGACTCTGGGGTATACGAACCGCATCCCATACAACGGCTGCCACACCCAGCTGCTTCCAGTCCTGCTTGATCTGGATGGTGTGATTCACAAACTTATAGGTGGTCAGAGGTTTGTAGAACTTCTGGATCCCTAATCCTTCCGCGTCATAGGGGACCAAGGCCATTGTGTCTTTAGTCCATGGAGAGGGTTTGCCTTCAGTCTGTTATAAAAGAGAATCTGTGTAAAACTGTCCTGGGGAATGCAGTTTCAAAACCAAATGGAGTAGATAGTAGAAGATGAAGGAGAAAGGAGGAGGAGGAAGAGGAGGGGATGAAGAAGAAAGAAGACAAAGAAGGAGAAGAAGAAGAGAAAAAAAACAAGAACCACCCAGATGAAGCAGTGGATAGGGCACAGGCGCTGGAGTCAAGAGAACCCGAGTTCAAATTCAGCCTCAGACACTTAGCACTAGTTGGGGGGGGTCCTCGATAAACCATCGCTAAACTAATTAACTAATTAAAAGTCTTAGGACTCAAAGACTGTTCGGTCTATTTCTGTTTTGAAGAAAGGGAAAGGCAAGTGGTCTGCATCATTTGTCTCTTTCCCCTCCTAACAGTCCAACGGGGGTCCCTCTGGGCTCAAAATTTTTCCAAATAGCTAATGGCCTCGAGTCCCCTCTAGTTTTGGGTTTATTTTTAATCCCCTCTAATTCTAAATCTATCATCCTCACAATCCATTTCGCTATACACTTTATTTTTTCTATTTTATCTTTTAAATGTCTTTTTGATATTTTTAATTTTAAAAAATCATAACACTTTCCAATGATCTCCTCATCCCTAGAACAATTCTTGTAATCGATGTGGACAAATGAAGTAATTCATCATGTTTTATTCCTTTCTGAAAAGATCTGAGCTTCCTTTTCCCCCTGGAGAGGGGGCGTGGCCGGAGGAGGCGGCAGGCTGTGGGGTTCTGGGAAGTCTTGGTTTTCCAGGCCACTGGGGTCCAACTCAGTTGTAAAAGTGCCCCTAGTGTGGAGGACGGCGTCCCCGCAGGCGCCTCGTTTTAAAATGGAATGTGATCAATGTTATCCTGTATTTTTATTGATTTTGTGAAATCTCTCATTTAGGAATGACAGTTACACTTATTGTTAAATACGACAAAGCCAAGGATGGGACTGGTGATTAGGATAGATGACCCAAGGTTAAAAATGGACTAAGGATAATGTTTACTGTAAAAAAAAAAAATACAGTTAATGTGATGGAATATTTACAGTTGTAAGAATGCCGCGTCAAAGAAACCTGGGAAGACTTGTAGGAACAGATGCAGAGTGGAGGGAGCAAAACCGGGAAAACCATCTACACCAGGACTGCATGGTTCCGAATATAAATGCTTTCTAAGGCTGGGAACTAGCCTCCATAACCACCAAGCCGAATCCTGGGGCCCGAGGAAGCCCCGCCCCCTCTACATCAGAACTCTTGGGGTTTGGGAGGGCCTCAGGGTGGGTCACCCCTCTACTGCGTGGAAGGCTACGCCCCCCAGGTCAACACCCTCCCCCCCGGCCGGGTACTTTCGAGGTCACTGCCCCTCCCGCGGGCACCTCCTCAAAGGAAATCGAGGGAGCCCGGTTGCAGTGGGGCGCTCAGAGCGCGGGACCCGGACCACACTCCAGCCGGGAAGCAACGGTTAGAGTTCAAGCATGGGTCCCCGGATGCAAGGGCTGGGTTTTAAGCAGGAAGAAAGGTGCAAGGGCCCGGACTGAGGGCAAGCCCGCAGACCAGGTCCAAGGCTGAATCAAGCCTGAGGCCCCGGGTGCAAGGGCTCGGAGCCAGCCTGAGGCCCCGCGTGCTAGGGCCGGGCTCTGACCTGGGTGCAGGGCCTGGGGGTAAGCATGCGGCCTGTAAAGGACCGGGCTGCGCGCAAGCCCGCCGCCCAGGTCCTTTAATAAGGGGCCCCGGGCGCAGGACAGAAGGCCGGGGAGCTACCCGGCGCCCCGCTTTCCTTACCAGAGTCGCGGCCGGCCAGCTCGGTTGTTTTCCCCGCCTCCCGAGGCTGACGGGATTACCTAGTCTGCCTTAAAGGGCCAGGCACCGGAGTGTGGCAGCTCTTGCAAGTCAAACGGAGTCAAACCGCCGGCCTCTCGTTTAGAGGCTAGTCCCACGGGCATGGAAGCTCGAGCCAGGCAGGGACTGTGCTTTGTGTCTCGGGTCCTGCAGAGAGCGCCCTAAATAAATGCGAGTTAATTGATTAATACGCCAGTGATCGTTGTCACTGTTGTGAATGCTCCCTATGACGTCACCCTTCACACCTCCAGTCTGTGGCGATAAGTGACTTGCCCAGGGTCACACAGCTAGGTTCCCTATGACGTCACCCTTCACACCTCCAGTCTGAGGCAGTGGGGGTAAGTGACTTGCCCAGGGTCACACAGCCGGGAAGTGAGACCACATTTGAACTCGGGTCCTCCTGACTTCAGGGCTGGTGCTCTATCCACTGCGCCACCTAGCTGCGCCACCTAGCCGGCCACCTAGCCGCCCCCCCTTCTGTAACTCTCTAATATGAGTTGAGCGAGAACAGTGTGAACCGACTGCAAACGCGAACAGTTTTGAAAGTCGGGATCTCTCTGATCAATGCAAGGGCCAATCTTAGGTCCGGAGGACTCAGAGCGCGGATGGACTAAGCGCATAGAATGAGAAGCCCTGTTTTCACATTCACACGTATATGCACCTGTATATATGCACACAATATACTTTCCCCAATTACATGTTAAAAACAATTTTAATCTTTTTTTTTAAAAGTCTTGAATTCCAAATCCTATCCTTCCTTCCCCACTTCTCCCTCTACAGCAAGCCCTGAGATCTAGATTAGACACGTGCAATCATGTAAAACATTTCCATGTTAGCATTTTGCAAGAGAAGGCTTAATAAAAGAAAAAAAATGAAAGAAAACGAAGAGAGCGCATTTCATTCTGAGCTCAGAGCATCGGTTCTCTCCGGAGGCGGACGGTCGGCTTCACCGTTAGCGCTTTGCGATGGTGGTGGATCCTTGAAGTGCTGAGGACAGCGATACCTATGTAGGAAACAATTCTTTATCCTATAATATTCTGCTACTGTGCACAATGATCTCCTGGCTCTGCTCACGTCACTTTGCACCGTTCGTGTCACTTTGTCCAGGTTTTTCTGAAATGATCCTGCCTGCCAATTTTTTATGGCGTGATACAATCCCATTACAATCACATACCACATAGATGAAGGTAATGGAATATTATTGTTCCATAAAAAGTGATGAATAAGCTGATCTTAGAAAGGCCTGGAAAGACATGAACTGATGCTGAGTGAAACAAGCAGGACCAGGAGTACATTGTATACAATAATGCACGAATGTGCGAACATCCGCTAGGAAAGGCTTGGTTCTTCCCAGGGGTTCGGTGATCCAAAGCTGCCCCATAAACTTTGGTCAGAAAATGCCATCTGCATCCAGAAAAAGAACTAAAGAGACTGACCCAACACATGCTATGTTCGTTTCTTTTTGATGGGTTTTTTTTTTTAATCTCTCCCGTGGTTTTTCCCTTTTGCTCTTGACTTTTCTCTCCCAACAAGATTCATAAAGCAATGTGTGTTAGAACAAATAAAAACCAAAAAAAAATCATATACTACATTGTTAGGATTACCAGGTGAGAACTCAGGTTGACTTGACAGTTCTCTGGCTCAGACCTTTGGTTCGGGCCTTTAAAGGGAGTTTACACCTTAAGAATTCTAAGAGGAGCAAGTTCATTGGTGGAAGTAATGTTTCCCAGAAGCCCTTGCGTTATCCCACGCCCATTCTCTGGGAGGATAAAAGAAGGGCAGCATTGGGTCTGAAAGAATTGACTCCGGGCTGATGGGACAAGAGCAGGAGGAGATTCAGAGCTCCCAAGAAACCTGCTTACAGAAGGAAAAGATTTTACAGATCTCCTCCCAGAGAAGGATTGTAATTGAGCAGACGGCCGGACCCTCACAATTCAAGAACATTACACTACATCATGTTTAATCATTCCCTAGTTGATGCCCATCAACTTTGATCTCCAATTCCTAGCACCACAAAAAGAGCTGCAATAAATATTTTTATACAACTAGGTCCTGTTTGAAGCCCCAGTTTTTTGAACAGGGCCAATATGGGAATTTGTTTTTCTTGACTAGGCATTTTTATTACAAAGGCTTGTTCTTCTTTACCACTCATGGGATGGGAGTGGGAAGGAGAGAAAATAAATGCTTAATTGAAATAAAAATTACGTTTTAAAGAGGTTTCTGTGAAGGCTTCATAAAGGCTATACCCCACAGTCTTTGCATCTTTCTATGGGTTTGAAAAAATATTCTGGGCGCTCAACCTTAGCGTTAGGGTTGTCCAAAATTTTGATAGAGCTTCATTAAGCTCTTCTGTGCTGAAAATGCAACTACAAGCAAGCAAGATCGTCCTCACCTTCAAAGAGTTTGCAGTTTAATGGGGGAATATAAGTCCTATAAGACTTTGGGAGCCAAAGAGGAATATAGACAGACAATAGATGAGGAGAAAGAGTCCTTAAGGGTGATGACGCTTGGTTAAAGTTCTTCATAAAAAGTGTGATTTTAAGAAAGGAGGATTTCAGGACAGAGAAAGATTTCTAGGATCACAAGAGGACAGATGAAGAGGAGGAGGAGGAAAAGGAGCAAAGAGAGAGACAGAAACAAAGACAGAGACAGAGAATCAAATACCTGGTCTCCTCTGCTAAAAACTGGAGATACAAAAGTAATGTATTTTTTTTTTAAATGATACACCCTTCCATTAAAGATCTCATGTACATTAGTGGAGATTTGTAAAATATACAAAAATAAGCAGGTAGAGCTGTGGAGGGAGTTAGTACCAGCCATGAGAGAATGCTGGTAACTTTTTTTTCCCCCCAGAAGCCATAGCTATAGTTTCTTTTTTCTTTTCTTTTTTTTATGGTTAGACTTCTTTTTTTAATTTTTTAAAATTAATTTTATAATTATATATTTTTTGACAGTACATATACATGGGTAATTTTTTACAACATTATCCCTTGCACTCACTTTTGCTCCAAATTTTCCCCTCCTTCCTTCTACCCCCTCCCCTAGATGACAGGCAATTCCATACACGTTAAATGTGTTATAATATATCCTAGATACAATATACATATATTGTGCAGAACCAAATTTCTTGTTGCACAGGAAGAATTGGATTCAGAAAAGTAACCTGGGAAGAAAGACAACAGTCATAGCTATAGTTTCTATAGTTTTAAAAGTCAAATGGAATGTTTAGCATTTGGCAGTCCAGGCTAGCAGTTTCTAAGAAACTGAGAAGAGAGTCAGTGAAGACAGTTTGAAAGAAACTCTAGAAAGAACAAAAGAAACAGAGAAAGGAAAACTTTCTCAGGAGAACTTTCTTAACTATTTTAAGCACCTTTATAAAGAGCATTTTATGATGAATGAGACTGTTGACATTAATAGCTTGTGGGAAATTGGAGGAACTGTTCTCTTGTCACAGCCAAAGAAAAGCTGGAGAAGACAGAAAGAGCTTGAAAAGGATTTCTCTCTTGATGAAATTGTTTTAATCCTTATTTTTAGAAAAGCCCAGAGAAAATTCTTTCAAAGAGACTTCATTTATTTCTTCTTAACGGACTAAATATTTGGGAATATGTTCTCAAACCGATCTGCCATTACTGTGAGAGTTTGAGGCGGAAGTATTAAATTATTAAATTTTCAGCATGAGCACTTTCACCTTGGTAACTGCCCCAAACCCACAAGTTAAGACATGATGGTTTTGTTCCGTGTCTAGACTTAAGAAAATGTTGAAGAAAATGTTAACTCAGATTAAACTTTAAAATGCATATATATATTTTTGAGTGCTGGTTATTAAACAAAGACCTCTGGTTTGATGTGAACTTGGTTGTTAGTTTCAAAACTAAAATTTTGCAAATATTTATTGATATCTTTATTATCGATTTCATTGTTAAATTGTATGCTCAGTAACTTTAACATTTAAGAGATAAACCAATTTACTATGTATAGATATGAACAATTACTATTGAGAAAAGAGGTTTCTCCAATTTATTAAATAAATGAATGAGGGAGGGATGTATTTATTAAAATGATGAAAAACACCAACATAAAAGAAAAATGTAAAATATAAAACCAAATACTGTCTCTGCCCTCCTGAAGTTTGTGTTCTAATGGGGGAGACAATTCACACAGAGGATTTAGTGATAAGTAGGGGCATTTTGGTTTGAAAAGTTACAAGATGTTGAGTGGAGCAATTGATAGATTGACGTATCTATCAAAAAACAGTGGCAGAGTTGATTTTTGCATTAAGAGAACCATAGAGGAGAAAAATGTGGCTTATGTTTCAGCAAGACAATTAGGGTTGTGGAAGAGATGGCCACAGACAGGAGAGTGGACAGAAGCATGGTAAATGGGGATTTTCTGCAATACTGGTCTGGGAAAAGCTTTCACCAATCAGTACAGCGGGGTTTCAGACCATAAGTATTTCCAAGTAGCAAAAAAGTTGTTGAAGTAAGGTCAGACATAGTAAAATGAAGAAAAGTGAACTGATGAAGGCACTGAGAGATAATCTTTTTGTTGGTTTGTTTTTGCTGAGGGAATTGGGGTTAAGTAACTTGCCCAGGGTCACACAGCTAGGAAGTGTTAAGTGTCTGAGACCAGATTTGAACTCAGGTCCTCCTGAATTCAAGGTTAGTCCTCTATCCACTGAGCCATCTAGCTGCTCTTAGTTGAGAGATATTAATGAATTAACAATTTATTTGAATATATTTAATTAATTCATGAGGAAATAAGCAAACCTGTACTTGAATTACCCCAGAACTCAGGGTTGTGAGAATGAATATAACAAGTCAAGTTGTAGGCTGAGGGTTGACTAGGAAATTAGGTTGGTTGTGATCAATGAAATCAGATTTGGAGCCTGGGTATCAATATAGTAAAGAGATTAGAGTTTAGAATGTGATTAACAATTCATGTGGAGACTTGTGAAGAATGCAGGAGATTCCCTGAGAATGCTCTCTGCTCAGCTCAAACAGAAGGACCAAAATGGAGGAGAAAGAAGCTAAGTGTACCAACAATCCCATCAAAGGCTGCAACTTATCCATTTAATGGTGAATGCTCCTCTAAGTGGAGTATTTAGACCTTTAAGAGAGAAGAAAAGGTCTAGAAAAGCTTTTGAGGATACTGATATAGGAAATCATAGAAGGGAAGAATGAAAGCATTGACCCTCCAACAGCTATGGGGAGAAAATGCTTCCTTGCAAACTACTATCTTCCCCTCCAAGTCCTTCAGCATCCTAACGTAATAAGTAGATATTGTAAGCTTCAGGAAAGAGAAGGTTTGAACCACAACTGTGATAAGGATTCACTAGATTGGCCTAGTTATAAATAGCATAAAAAAGGGCCACAGGATCCTAGATTTAGAGCCATAAGATTCAGCTTTCTCATCACCAACTGCTGACCAATTGCCAACATCCTGGGAAGCAACTCTTATGGATATGGGACTTGGCAACTGCTTCTGGGGATGTTGTAACCATAGTTACTGAAGATCCAGAAAAGGGAACTCTTATCATCAAAGACTGGCATTGTCAAATGGTTCTATATCAGAGACTGATGTTATTTTATCAGTGGAAATAACTTTCAAGAAGAAGTATTAGCATCTACTTTGCATCCTAAGACTCATGGGACCTTTCCTCCTGACTTGCAACTGAAATTGAGATGTATTATTTCACCCATTAGAATGTGGATCTCCTTGAGAGCAGGAACTGTTCTACTTTCTATTGGTATCCTTGGTGCTTTGCCACAGTAAATATTTTTTTCATTTATTCTGTCACACATGGACTGATTAAGTCAGAATTCAAACACCTCTTCCCACTTCAAATCTAGTATTTCTAATATACAACATAACTTTAAAACATTCTAAGCCATATAGCCATGGGAAAGATTCATAGCACCAAAAGTGAAATACCAGCATTATAGAATGCACCAATAGAAAATAGATGGAGAAAGTGGATGTAAATCAAAATTGTTAAATCAGTGAAATCTTCCAAATGCTCACCCTAGCTCCCCTCACAGATGAATGGTTTATATTACAGAAATGCTATAACTATGGTGCCCACCTCATATGTCTAGCCAAGAGATTCCAACAAAGAGAATTAACAATGTTCTCAAAACCCCAGGAGATATGTAAAGGATACATTTGTTACTTCATAAGGAGCACCTGGAGCACTTTGCCTCACATGGAAGCTCAGAAAAACTATTCCAGAGTTGAAGGACTTTGCAAGTCAAAATCTCTTCAAGAATGTAGTTCACAAGCCCCCATCAATGTATTTCCTTTTGCCAGCCCACAGAATGTATTACTCCAAAACAAAAGTCATTTAATCAAATAATATTATGGCAAAAAAACAAACAAACAAACAAACCAGCAAGGAAAAGTCATAGTTTCTAACCTGTTTTGAATAGGAAATAGAGTTTTCTCTACAGATATGTATATAGATAGATAGATAGATAGATAAATAGATAGATAGATACACACAGATATGTCATTGCCAACAACAGCAAAGTCACATATGTCCCAGAAGAGAGGTGAGATGCTCATGTAACAAGACTAAGAAATAAGAGATCATTGGCTAGCTGAAGTGTTGTACTTGTAAATATCCAATACCCTGGAGAGTATTGGATTGATCCAAGGGCATGAGTTATAATATTTTAAGATGAGAAGAATGTGTTCCCAGGATGTGTTGCACTCAGCACCAGTGGAGAGGGAATACTCATACCAAATTATAGGTCTATCCAAGTACTCTGTGTGTGTGTTTGTGCATGCACGCATATAGAAATCAATAGTTGTCAATAATATCCTTTCAGTTTTACAGGTGAGAAGATTGAAACCCAGGAAGCTTAAAAACATACCCAGAATTAAAAAGCTATTATCAAAAGAAGCTGAGTCAAGGGGATCCCCTAATTCCAAATACTGCATTCATTCACAATGTTGAGTGAGGGGCCTGAGGAAAACTCTTAAAAATAGAAACTGGTTGAGGTTATGGCTTCATGACATATACTTTGGCTTTTCAAGGACCTTTTTTTGCTTATTTGTTTTCCCCTACATTCTGAATACTTGAGGTTGCCAAATTGTTATCTGTCCATTTTCAAAAAGGAATAGGGACATGACAGGGTAACGTCTTGACTTGTGCTTCAGTGAATTTAAGTGAGGGAGAGTTGCACTAAGTCATCAGTCTTGCTTTCTCTTCCAAGTCCAGCGGTGAGACAAAATCAGGACTGGCGATGGTCCAGGATACAATGAATAACTTGGGCATTTTTGATGTCTGAGCAAGCTCTCAGCAGTTAGCTCCTGCTTCAGCTGCCTTCATGACAATTGAAACAAATTGTTTTCATCCACCCATTTTGCCAGCAGAAGTCTTAGAGAAGACACCCTTCACAAACTCACCAACGGGTTTGAGGCTCAGTGGTTACCTTCGATCTGGGTTAGCCCATCTACTGAAACACTTTTACCCGGGGGGGGGAGGGGGTCACTGCACATGCTACAGTTTCTTGGAGTCACAGGTGAGATCTGAATGCCAAATGAACACCAAATGTGGAAGAGGTCTTGATAAGACCTCACATTAGAGATCTTAGTCCTCCTTGACAACTCCATCCACTCCAGGTTGCCAAATAAGGGACCTCTAGAGAATGAGCTGTTGCTATAATTTCGAGATCCAAAGGTATAATTCTGTATCCTGGAATGTGCTGATATTTAACAAATAGATCTGGGGATGGGGTAAGGTTATATACAAGTCACACTTTTAAGTTTAACCTGCATTATTAACATTTTCTCACAACTTTCTTAAGTCCAGACATTCAACAAAACAATGACTCAAGGTCTGATTTATAGCATTTGCCAATTTCCAGAATATAAATGCTCACACTGGAAACTTAGCAATCAGCTCTCCCAAGCCACTGTGTACCTGAAATAATCTGGAGAGGCCAACACGAAGCTTATTCTAACGTCCACCTTAGCTTAAAAAGGGCAAAATCTCCCACTGCATCCAAGTCTGTCTCCAGTTGTCCGGAAATGTGTCTGGCCACTGGACCCAGATGGCTCTGGAGGAGAAAGTGAGGCAGATGACCTTGCCCAGTCCCCCCTCACTTAAATACAGTTCACTTGCATGTTATAACATCACCTCCCTGATATCATGGTCCTCTTCAAGAACAAAGGACAAAGAACAATAACAATCCTAATGTCCCAAATAACTTCATGTTCTTCAAACATCTCATTGTGTAGTAGAAAAACAAAGTAAGAAAGGATGAGGGAGAAAAAGCATTAATCCAAAAAGGAGGAAAATTGAGGAATAGGACTGGGACACAACACCCTGGACATAAAATTATCTGGCCAGGGCAGGTGAGTAGATTAGGGTTTAATCTCTTTTCCCTCCTTCCCACCCTTCCTTCGTTACTTCCTTCCTTCCTTCCTTTCTTTCTTTCCTTCCTTCCTTCCTCCCTCCCTCTCTCCTTCCCACTTCCTTCTTTCTTTTCTTCCTTTCTCCCTTCCTTTCCCTCCCTTCTTTCCTTCCTCCCTCCCTTCTTTCCTTCCTTCCTTCCCTTCCTTTTCTTCCTTTCTCCCTCCCTGCTTCCCTTTTCCTTTTCCTTTTCCTTTTCCTTTTCCTTTTCCTTTCCTTTCCTTTCCTTTCCTTTCCTTTCCTTTCCTTTCCTTTCCTTTCCTTTCCTTTCCTTTCCTTTCCTTTCCTTTCCTTTCCTTTCCTTTCCTTTCCTTTCCTTTCCTTTCCTTTCCTTTCCTTTCCTTTCCTTTCCTTTCCTTTCCTTTCCTTTCCTTTCCTTTCCTTTCCTTTCCTTTCCTTTCTTCCTTCCATCTTTTCATTCTTCCCTCTTTTCTTCCTTCCTCCCTTTCTTCCTTTTTTCTTTCTTTCATTTTTCTCTTTCTTCCTTTTGTCTTCCTCTTTTATTTCAACCTATCTCTTTTGGCTATTTTTTTTTATTAATTTAAAAATTTTAACAAAAAAATTGGCAAAAATAAATCAAAAACCCTTGAACAGTTGAACAAATAACATAAAAAATTGTTGGGAATGCTTTTATATGCAGCTTATATCCATTATCAATAATAACAAATTCATATCTGTAGAATATGAAATCCTTTAGGGTTTAGAATGTCTCTTTACAACCCTATAAAATAGGTAGTCCAAGTATTATTTATTCCTTATCTTAAAAATGTGGAAACTAAGGTTAGAGAGGTTAAGTGATTTCTCCCCACTATGCAGTTTGTCATTATTACTGACTGTCAAGAAAAGCTATGAAGACCATCTTCCTGGGCTTAACAAGTTAGCATCAGTATTGTTCACTACAATTACTGTAAATCTAGATGCTGTTTAATGTTTTTTTCCTTTACATAGGTGAAACCACTAATGTGCATTGTTCTTTTGGATCTGCTTTTTGTCTCCATGTCATTTCAGATCTTATTTTTTCTTCCTTCTTTTCTTTTTCTCTTCCTTTCTTCTTTTTTTCTCTTCCTTTCTTCTTTCCTCTCTACCTTTTTTCCTTTCTCCCTTTCTTCCTTTTTTTCATTTCTTCTTTTCTCTTTCCCTTCCTTTCTTTTTCCCTCTCTTCTTTCTTCCTTCCTTTCCGTCTTCCTCCCCACCTCTGTCTTTTTCTTTTTTCTTTTGGTATTTTGCATTTTTTAATGCCTCAATAATATTCCATGTTATTCATATTGTGTTTTCTAGCTATTTTCTTCTTTTATTCTACATTTTTCTTTCCCCTTCCCTCTGACTTTATTATCTTCCTTTTTTATGTAATCTCTCCCCTTTTTGAGCTGGAAGAGAACCTCACAGTGTTCCAATTACTAATTTAGTAAATGAGGACAATGCATACAGTGACTTTAGCAAAGATATGTTAGTAATGGAGCTTGAACTTAAATTCAGGCCTCCTGAGTCAAGTTCTCTTTCTCTTGCATCAGATTTCCAATGCGATTAATTATATTCCATATTGTGTTATATGACATTATCTTCATTATTCATGAAACCTTTGGGTGCTGAAATGAAAAAGATGTACATTTAGAATCAGAACATCTGCTGACTTGACTATAGATCAGCTGGGGTGACCTCATGTTAGGCACTCAACCTCACCAGCCTCAGCATCCTCATCTGGAAAATGAGAGTTTTGGGGAGGAGAGCCCCATATCTCCCCTTTTACTCTAAAGCCTCAGGTACCATTAGTAAGATAATCATGGTTTCTTATGTGACCCTTTTCTTTCACGTTTCTCCCTTGATTCCCTTTATTCCTGTCCTTTTTTTTCTATAACATATCATTGTCTTTCTTTTGGGTTGTCTTTTCTTGTCTCTACATTCATTCTCTTAATGAGCTCACCCACAATCATGGTACCAAATTTATCCACACCAGTTGTTAACTGATCCAACCATTCTGAGAGTAATCTGGAACTATGTCCAAAAGACAATCAAACTGTAAATACCCTTTGATCTAGCAATACCACCACTAGGCCTGCACCCAAAAGAGATCATTAAAAAGGGGAAAGGACCCAAATTTATAAAAATACTTATAGCAGTTCATTTTGTAGTCACAAAGGATTGGACATTGAGGGGATGCTCATCAATTGTGAAATGGCTGAACAAGTTGTAGTATATGATTGTAATGGAATAGCATTGTGCTGTAAGAAATGAGAAGCAGGATGTTTTCAGAAAGATGAGTAAGATTTATATGAAATGATGTTGAGTGAAGTGAGCAGAACTAGAATATTGTAGATAGTAACAATAATATTGTATGATGATCAACTATAATAGGACTTAACTCTTTATCAATGCAATGATCCAAGACAATTCCAAGGGACTTGTGATGGAGAAAATGTTGTTCACATCCAGAGAAAGAATTGATCGAGTCTGAATGCAGATCAAAGTATACTATTTTCAATTTTTTTTCTTTCTTGTGATTTTTCTCTTTGGTCCTGAGTCTTTTTTTATAACATGCTTAATGTAAAAATACATTTAACATGATTACACATATATAACATATATCAGATTACTTGTTGCTTTGGAGAGAAGGAAGGAAGGAAGAAAAATGGATTTGGATTTGGAAATCAAAATTTAGAAGACTATCTTTTCATGTAATTAGAAAAAAGTGAAACATTATTAAGAAAAAAAAAATATATATATATATATATATATATATCCACACCCATCCTCTGGTTCTCTATTTCTAAATGTCTTCAGGATGTTGCTACTTTGTGTTTTGCCATCATATTACTCTCTTTTTATCCTGAATTGGCATTTTCCTCTTTTGTTTACTCTTTCTTTCAATTTAGTCAATTCCTTCAATGGTGGCAACCCTCTTGACACCTAGTGGCAATGGAAGGGAATAAGCATAATTATCAAATACTTGCTATAGTATCTGGGACTATGCTAAGCACCTTACCAATATTATCTCATGATCAACTGTGAAAGACTCAGATAATTCAGTTAATACAAAAGTCCAGGATAATTTCAAAGGACTCCCAATGAAAAATATTAATAACCTTCAGAGAAAGAATATTGATGGATTCTGAGTGCAGAGTGAAACATATTTTTTCCATTTACTTTTATTTTTTCTTGTTTTACCCTCTCACAGCACGATAATATGAAAATGTTTTACATGAGTTTCATATTACTTGCTTCCTCAATGGATGGGAGAGGGGCTGAAAGAATGAGAGAATTTGGATCTCAAAATTTAAAAAAATGTTAAATAGTTTTGGAAAAGAGTCTAAGGGTTTTAGTAGATAAATTATATATGAATCAGAAGTTTGATATAGTAGTCAAAATAATTAATTTGATCTTAATATGTAGAAAAGTTACATAATGATTGATTTAAAAAGAATGTTGGAGGTAGTTAGGTGGCGCAGTGGATAGAGCACCAGCCTTGAATTCGGGAGGACTGGAGTTCAAATTTGTTCTCAGATACTTGGCACTTCCTGGCTGTGTGACCCTGGGCAAGTCACTTAACCCCAGCCTCAAAAAAAAAAAAAAAAAAAGAATGTTAATGTATATATACTTTTAATGAAACAAGTATTATTTCACTTGATCCTCATTTGATTTTCCCAACAAATATACAGTATAAAACAATTATCTCATTCAGTGCACATAGCAGTCCCGATCATAGGTGCTATTAATTGAAGAAACTGAAATAAATGAAGGTCAAATAGCTTGCCCAGTAAGTGTCTGATGTCAAATTTGAACTCAGGTTTTCCTAACTAAAGGCCCAACACCTAGTTACGTGATAATCAAGAAGACTTAAAACCTGAGAGTCATCTTCAACATTCCCTCTCCATCATCACTACCAGTTTAATTCAATAAATATTTATTAGGGGAAAAGGAAATAAGCATCTATTAAGCACCTATTATGTACCAGGCATTGTGCTTTATAAATATCATATCGTTTGACCCTCACAACAATCCTATAAGATAGGTGTTATTAATATCTCCATTTTATAGTTGAAGAAACTGAGGCAATCAGAGGTTAAGTGTCTTGCCTAAAGTCACACAGACAGAAAGTATCTGAAGATGGATTTGAACGCAGATCTCCTTGACTTCAGCACTCCATCCATCTCACTACTATTAAGAATCTACTTTATCCAAAACACTCCATTAATGAAATTTAAAGATTAGATAAAACACAGTCCCTCCTTCATGGGCGTATAGTATAATAAAGCAGATGCAATACAAATATAGATAAATATGGGAATAGGGCATGGACCTGGAACTTCACTGCTAGAGACTCCCAGGTGAGGAAACTCCCTTTACTTAAAAGAGTTTTACAGCTACTTAAATCATTGAGAAATGATGACGTGTCCAGGGCCACACAGACCATATGACAGAAGTAACTCATGAGCCCAGATATCCCTGGCCAAGCTGTCCCTCCACTGATCCATGCTGCCCCTACAGGTAAATAAAGCCCAAGGAAATATACAAAGTACATTAGGGATTTCTAAAACAAAGAGCTCACTGGAAGGCTAAGGGAAAGATGGAGGGGAAAAGTGATATTTTAATTGGGTTTTAAAAAGTCAATGGAAATAGAAATGATGGAGAGAGCCATTTGCATCCAGAAAGAGGATCACAACATAGTTTTTGTGGTTTGCTTGCTTCTTGGTTTTTTTTCTCATCTTTTTTTCCTTTTTAATCTGATTTTTCTTATGCAGCATGATAAATGTGAAAATACATTTAGAAAAATTGCACATGTTTAACATATACTGGAATACTTGCTGTCTAAGAGAGGGAATGGGAGAAGGGAGGGAGAAAAACTTGGAACACAAAGTTTTGCAAGGGTTAATATTGAAAACAATCTTTGCATATATTTTGAACATAAAAAGCTATTATTAAAAAAAACTTTTTAAATTAAAAATAAAAAGTCAATGAAAGCAGGCAGCTAGATTTTGCAATGGAGCACTGGCCCTGGAGTCAGGAGAATCTGAGTTCAAATTAGATTCCAGATGCTTAACTAACACTTAGCTGTGTGACCCCAGGCAAGTCATTTAAACCCAATTATATTGCAAAAAAAAAAAAAAAAAAAAATTAATGGTGGAAGGCAAAGGAAGGCAGACATTCCAGATATATTCTATTCTAGGTAACAGCGTGAGCAAAGGCCAATCTTGGGAAAGGACAGGAAAGGCTGTCCAGAAATCCTAGAGTAAGAGATAAACAATTTAGCTGGAGCACAAAATATGGCAGGAAATGGGATGAGATAAGTATGGGTTGGTAGGACAGTTCCAAAGGAAGGCTATGAATGCAGGCAAAGTAATTTGAACTTTACTCTTCAGGCAACAGAGTTCCACTAAAGACCTATGGACCGAATGGTGATAATCTGTTGGTGGTAGTGATGAGGTCCTCGGGTTGGCAGAAAAAGCCTGAAGTACTGATAAGATTATAATGATCACTGAGGCAAGCTGGGAAGGACACTGATGGGGATCAGTTCAGCCTTACAATCCCATCCCCTGGGGGACTGTATCCAATCAGAAAGCCAAGTTATGATGTCAAACCCCTGAGGTTGAATGTCCCCTTTAAGTCTTCCCTTTTGGGTTAGCCCTCCAAAGCCCCATGTCTTTCTTCTCACCCCCTACCATTCTCCTGGTATATTTCTCCTTGTTATAGTTAACTAACTCTTTTAGGGTGCTAAACTCCTCTATGGATTTGTTCCACCAGTCAATGGCATATTCCCACCTCACGGTTAATTGTGAGTTCCACTAGGGAATTTGTCTTTTCCCTTGTTCATTGTAAAATCCTTTTCCTTGCTAACATTATATGCTCTCCTAACTTTATTTTATTTTTACTACTCTTAGTACCTATTTTATCTCTTCATCTTGTCTGTAACCTCTTCTCATAAATAAAATGTTCCTTCTGGCAAGGAGAAAGCCCTTATGATTGCAACCTCATCTTTTGGAAGGATGATTTAAAAGGGGAAAAGAGTAAAGGTAAGAAAGCCCCATGGGAGATCCCATACACTTGGTTTTCCATTTCTCTCTAAAGGTTACATAACACATTGTAGAGATATGGCTGTCTTATCTCCTTACTAAATGATAAGTTTCACAAGGGTACAGGCCATTTAAGCATTTGTCTAAAATGCCTATCCAAACTCCTCCGGCATACCGTACACATAGTAGCCACTTAGGCAATGTCTAATAATTTTGTCTCATCTAGGAACTTCCACCAGCATCTGGGACTGCCTTGCCCTGACATATCCATCCATCCCTGAAGTCTTCTCAATCTGGAATATCCCAGCAAAGGTCGGTCATGTCCCCTCTTCTCTCACTGGCTAAGTTCTTTCTGAAGCCTCCATTTTATGGAGAGAATCAAGCTGACTTTTATTCCCTTTCCAACCGAATTTAAGTTTAAATTTAAGTATCACTAAACACAGTTTAAATATAAAAGCTACTGTTCCTGGCTTCTGAACTTCATATGAAGTTCATATGAGCTGGGAACCTTCATTTCTCTCTTCTATTCTCCTACCTAAAACCTCCCTTCAAGTCCCTTTTGTACGATGCCTTTCCCCCATTAAAATAGAAACTCCTTTTTAAAATCCCCAGCACCTCACATAGTACCTATCACTTACAGAATTTATCTTTTGCATAAGAAATTTAAGCATTTCTGAATTTCTGATCAGATCATGTATCAAACACTCATAATTAATGTTTAAGACTCTCCATAATTGTCACCATTTTACCTACGGTGATCTCATTGTCCCTTACAGAAACTAAATTATCATAATGTCCTTAGCACCTTTGTCAAATTAATATTTAAATTCATTCAAGTCTCTGTATTGAAGTCAATTGTAAAAAAAAAAAAAAAAAAAGCCTTGAGTTAGAATAGTTTTTTTAAAAACTTCAATTGAAATAAAATATGATAATTAAAGTCTTTTATTTTTAATTTCACAACCTTTAAAACACACTATTTTAGCAACTCAATAACAGTTTCTTATTCTAATTAGTTCCTTTTTTTTTTAGAACTTAATAAATGTGGGTGGGTTTTTGTCTCATAAAATTAAAGTCATTATTTTGAACCTTGCATGGAGCTTTTTATTCTGTTCTTAGGCAGATAATGTCCCCTAATTTGTTTGTGGGATGAATCATTTGTAAACAAAGCTAGCTATTTAATCATATCATCCTTAACATGTAATGTGTACATAAAATAATGTTTTATTTTGAAAACACCTTTTGGAACACTCTCCATTCATACATGTATACAGTACAATATATGTATATATAATATACTATTGTTGTTTAGTCATTTCCAATTCTGCATTACCCATGAATCAAGGCATGGTTGGCTTTTCTTTCACTATCTTCCAAAGTCTGTTCAATCTTATATTTGTGACTTCCATGCTACCATTTATCTATCTCATCCTCTGCCATCCCCTTTTCCTTTTGTCTTCAATCTTTACCAACTTCAGAGTCTTTTCCAGAGTTCTCTCTTCTCATTATGTGGCCAAAGCATTTAATCTTCAACTTCAGTATTTGTCCTTCTAATGAATAATCTGAATTAATTTCTTTAAATATTATTTTAATCTCTTTGCTTTCCCAGGGACTCTCACCAGTCTTTCCCGGGACCACAATTTAAAAGAGTTAATTCTGCGGCACTCAGCTTTCCTTATAATTCTACTCTCACAACTATATATTGCTATTGGAAAGATTATAGCTTTGACCCTTTGGACCTTTGTCAGCAAAATTATGTCTCTGCTTTTTAGTATGGATGTGTGCACTACATGAAGATAAAATGAAAAAAAAGAAAAGCTATCATGACATTGCCTAATCATTTTGGTGAAATTACATTGCAGATATTGTACAATGATCAACTCTTCTCAGAAATACAATATCTAAGACAATTCCAAAGAACTTAGAATGAAAAATGCTATCCCCTCTAGAGAAAGAACTGATGGAATCTGAATGCAGATCAAAACATACTATTTTAACTCTATTTTTTCATGATTTTTTCCCCTTTGGTCTGTGCTTTCTTTTGTAACATGACTAATATGGAAATATTTTGCATGAATGCATATGAATAACCTGTTAACAAATTATTTATGGTCTTAAGGAGGGGGAGGGGAGAGAGAAGAGGAGAATTTGGCACTGATTTTTTAAAACTATTTTAAAAATTGTTTTTACCTGAAATTGGAAAAAATAAAATATTCAAAAAAGGAAAATTTTAAAAGTGTTTTGTAAAACTTAAAATGTTATATAAATGTGCCCACTATTATTAATGTTATCTGAGATGTCATCCATCATTATTCTAATATAATAATAATAAATGCTTGTTATTATCACCATGATTTAAATAATGCTTGGCACAGTGCCTAGTACTTTGCAGGCAATGAAAGAGAAAGGTGATTTAATTTCATTTAAACTGAACTGAACTATAATGCAGATTGCTCAGGGTTTAGCAAAACTTCATCATCAGCCAGGTTTTAGGAATGAGTGGGTGTAAAAAGGGTCCCATCTAGTTATAAGTAAATTGCTCAAAATAACTTTGTTATCATGAAATTTCATTGGTAACATTTTTTTTTCATTGTACTGAGGCAAACCAAAAAGGTCTTTCTAAAAGCTGAAGATCTTCTGTACTGGATTTTACTTTAATAATGCTGATCCCATGATATATATAATATGCGACATGGGACTAGAGAGGTGGTGGAAATCACTCAATCAACTAGTATTATGTGCCAGGCACTGTGCTAAGTGCACAATCTAAGATACAAACAACTATATACAAACATGCTATGTGCAGGATAATTTGAAGGTAAGCAATATAAGGAGGGCACTAAGAATGGGAAAGGCTTCTTGCAGAAGGTAGAATAAGGCAAATCAGGAGGTAAAGAGGAAAAGGAGGAAGGAGAGCATTCCAGACTTGAGAAGGAAAAGAGAACCACAAAAAAGTTTCTCACCTTTATTTTATTCCTTCTGCCTGATTAACTTTTATGGAACATTTTGTTAACAGAAACATCTCTACCATTACTTTCATCCTTATTCTCATAACAAAATTCTAGTAAGAAAAGACATTTTGTTAGGTGCAAACAGGCTGCAACATGCAATTAAATAGGAACTGGAAAGAAGAACAGGAGTCAAGGATATCATCAAATAATTGTATGAAGTAAAGTGAAGATGGACTGGTCACATGGCAATCAATCACTAAACATTTATTAAGTGTCTACTATGTAGTAGCTAGATGGCTCAGTGGATAAAGTACTGGACTGGGCATCCTCCTGAGTTTAAATCTAGCCTCAGACACTAGTTATGTGACTCCGGGCATATTAATAGGTGCTTCATAAATGCTTGTTTCCTTCTTCATGGTGAGCTTTGGGAAAAACTTAGACAAAAGTCACCAAAAGGTTACAAACTCTATTATTAGAATGCTCATGTCAATAATAGCTAGCATTCATATATCACTTTAAGCTTTGCAAGGTGCCTTGTATTTGTTATCCCAGATGATCCTCACAACCCTAGGAGGTAGGTGCTATAGTTATCCCCATTTGGTAGGTAAGAAAACTGAGGCAAACAGAAGTCAATTGACCCGTGCAGGTTCACACAGAAAGTAAGCATGTGTGGCCACTTTTGTACTCAAGTCTAACTCCAAATCCAACACTCAGTCCACCTAGTTCACCTCATTAAGATCCCAGATCCACTTGAGGGTGGAATGAATATGTGCTAGTACTAAGGATACAAGGAAAGGCAAAAACAGCCCCCTTTCAAGGAACTTGCATTCTAATAATTGGCTAATGTTTTATTTGGGATGTCCTGAAAGTCTGAGGCTTTTGTTATTAAAGCTTATGCTGTTAAAGCTTAAAACACACTAAGACCTGTGAGACAACCTGTATAAGGTGACAAAGTAACTTCCATGTGAGGTGGGTGGAATTATTACTCCCATTGAGATAATCAAGAGGAAACTGAGGTTCAGAGAAGTCATCTAGAGGTTGAGTATCTGAGTAGAAAATCCAGGTCTTCCTTCCACAGTCGTCATGTGTCAGAAGGCTTGCATTCGCTTTTCTAAGTCAACACTTGGAGCCCTCTGTGAAATTGTCTTATAGCTTGGCTGGGTAGGCTAGACGATCTGGTTGGCTCTGGCTGTCCCTGGGTAAGAACATCTTAAGAAGATCTGCAGCATAACCAGAAGGTCAAAAAAAAGCAAGGACTGGTAACCTTTTTTAGTCCCCATGCCCCTGGACTTTCAGCACAAACTTTGTACCCCCTATTCCATATGAAACATGAGGTTGGATGAGACTTTAGTTTCCACATAGTTATGTTAAAAATCAGAAATAAAACTGAAATAGGAGAAATGAAACTTGGGAATTAGGCTGACATGGAACAAAGGAAGCAAAACAGAGAGGGACTGCTAATAATCACTCACAGGGAACTAGGACCAAATTAGGTGAATGCCAATGGGAGATGTAATTCAGGGATGGGGATTTAATGCTCACCTTGGAGAATTAGGTGCTTCCCATAGGCTGTAAACTTTGTAGTACCCAGCTAATAGGGGAAACAGGGGAGGGACTTGCTTTTTGGGATTAAGAATAAAACACTGCGTTTTTGTGTTTCAAGGGTGTGCCTACTAGGTTAGATACCCGCTCTTGAAATAATGTAAAATAAAATCTTTTTCTGGATTTCATCTGAGAGTTAGTGAAGTTCCTGGTAAAACACATTTCTTTTTCTTTTTCTTTTCTTTTCTTTTCTTTTCTTTTCTTTTCTTTTCTTTTCTTTTCTTTTCTTTTCTTTTCTTTTCTTTTCTTTTCTTTTCTTTTTTTGATAAGGCAATTAGGGTTAAGTGACTTGCCCAGGGTGACACAGCTAGGAAATGCTGTGTCTGAGATCAGATTTGAACTCAGGTCCTCTTGATTTCAGGACTGGTGCTCTATCTACTGCACCACACAACTGCCCCAAAATGCTTAATTCCTACAAAGAAAATAAATTCTAGAATTTGCTTCATCTGTGCACATAAAAATTAAGTTCAATGATGTAATATAGGTCTTTTCCAAATATTTCCCAAATAACTTGAAAAGCTGTTTTTTTGTTTTTTCTTCCTAGGGGCAATCAAGGTTAAGTGAGTTGCCTAGGGTCACACAACTAGTAAATGTCTAAGAGAAACAAAATCAGACTTATAAGAAATAAGACAAAGAATTTGAATTCACATCTTTCTGACTCCAAGGAAGATCCTTTACCCACTACTCCACCTAATTACCACTTAAAAACTTTGAACTGCTTAGAGGTCCCCTACCCTAAGATATGGAGTTTAGTTAAATGGTTAGAAAAGCATAGAAGAGGACAGAAAAGGATTCATTAAAAATCTACTGAAGTCATCTACATCTTCAATTTTTTTCCTCACATGTCACCTTAATCTTATATAATTGCAAAGTGAAAATAAGAGCAAACTTCTAAATAAGGATCATCTAGTTACCAAGACACCACAATATATGAATGTCAATATTCAGCTGCTGCTTCATTTTGCTAATGAAAAAAACATCCCCTCCCTATTAAAAAAAATACTCCAAAAAGTTGCTGCTTCTACCAAATAATCTTGTTTCACAACAAGGAACAGTTTGGGAGGGTTTTTCAGCATTTCCTGCATTCTCTCAATACTTCTAATTTTATCCATCTCTTAGATGGACACTAATGCCCTGGTACCAAGGCGTTGACTTGTAATTAGGCCACTGAAGCCTTAAAGTATTCCCTGACATACAGAATCACAGAGTTGTAAGGGACATCAGCTGTGGAAACTCAAGTAGGCGTTTTTTCAAGTGGGCCAAAGACTCTGCAGTTGTAGATTTTATCCAAAGAAGCCAATGGGCTTGCAGGTTCAGTAGCCCTCAGAAAAGGAGATGGTCCAGACTGAGGAGGTACTGGAGGAACCAGCTCCTTTCAAAGATCTGATTGTCAAATTTTTCCTGTGAGCATGAAATATGCAGATACTACAAAATCATCTTCAATCTGGAAGTCGATACACAGTTATTGAACACCTACTTTGTGCCAGGCATGGGGCTAAGGGATGAGGTACAAGGATGGGAGGGAAAGGAAGGGAATAAGCATTTATTATTTTTCTATTGTATGTTAAGTGTTTTGCAAATATTATCTCAGTTGATCCTCATAACAGTGAGGTAGGTGGTGGTATTATCCCCATTTTACCAATAAGAAAACAGAGCCAGAGCCAAAGTTGCTCAGTCACACAGCAAATTTAGCTTAGTTAACGCAAATTTGAATTTTTTGACTCCAGTTCTAGCACTGTGTGCACTGTCACCGAGATGCTTGTCTTTTACAAAGAAAGGTATAAAGAGCCCTTGTTTTTACAGCAGATACAGTGAGATAGGGCCAATAACATGCAAGCAACTGTGACTCCAATTGTAAAGTCCACTGGTATATTGAGGCTTTGATTCTCAAGGCATTTTCACTTTAGGATGCTGGTCCTCTTTGGCCACTCATCGAGGAGCTTTGACCACTTTTTGCTTTCAGCTTAGAGAGAAAAATGAAAGAGATCACTTCCATTTCAGGTTGCTGAAGGAAAAGATTCTGGAGAATCACAAGAGAGGGGAGACATTTCTGTCAGGTCTCCATGTCCAGCTTAGCTACAATAGAGACTTTGGGCAGTTTCCCCATGGATGAGATCAAGGACACTCTTTCTTGGTTGAGCTGAGCCATCTTGTTCCCAGCAGAAGAACTCCTTCAGTCTATATTTGCAGGCACATAGCTTCCACCATATGTCTTCTCTGATTTCTGGTTTATTACCTATTTGGATAAATTAGTTTCCTTTGCTATTCACTAAATGTATTATTCATAGTGGAAATGTATTTGGTTAGAAAGAGGTCAAGCCTTGTATAGAGAGCTTGAGGTCTTCTCTCCCTCTCCCCAAAAAAGAGACAAAAAGTAATAAAAAGTTAATGAAATCTGATCAGATCCTCTAGACTAACATTGTTTGAAGAATTATTTGAAGAATTTTCTTGATCTTTAGACCGACATTTTTTGAGGAATCCTCTAGGTCTATGACATCCTTTAAAAAAGCTGATATATTTCTGACTCAATACCCCCTTCTCTTGCTGAGGGGAGGAGAGTGGTCTCAGGACCCAATTTCTTCCTTCCCCTTCTGGCAGGAATGAAAATCTGCTATAAAGAATGTGGGAGGAGAAGAGGCTAAAGATGTCTATATTCTGCCTCCTTTCCAGCCACATCATGAAAACCTTCAATATATGTAAGGCTATTCTCCTTTACCTATAGAACCTAACTATATATAATAGTTATATTACTTTTGCTCCATAACTATATGCAAACAAGCTATGTAAAGGATGAATTGGAATTATTCAAAAGAGGGAAGGCATCAGAATTAGGAGCATTCAGAAAAGGCTTCCTATACAAAAGCAGGCTTTTAGCTGGGACTTGAGGTATAGAGAAGAAGGGAAAACATTCCCAGCATGGCGGGGCAGAGTTGGGAGATTGGAATGATTTGTTCAAGGAACAGCAAGAGGCCAGAGTCACCAGGTCACAAAATCTCTGGTAGGATGCAAAGTGTAAAGGAAACTGTAATAGTGTAGAATGGGACAGGTTATGAAGGACTTTGAATACCAAGTACAGGATTTTGCATTTGATTCTAGTAGTGATAAGGAGTCTGGAATTTACTGAATTAGGGGAGGTGACATGATCAGACCTCCACTGTAAGAAGACTGTTTTGACAGCTGAATGAAGGTTTGATTGAAGTGTGAACAAATGAGTGTGAACAGAATCAAGTATGAAATGAGGAGGTCCTACACTGGGCTGGTGGTAATGCCATAGGACAGAAGAGAGCATAGACGATAGATGATACAAAAGTAGATCCTATAGGAATTGGCCATAGATTAGATATTGGGGTGAGAAACAACGAGGGGGCAAGAATCACACCTGGATTGCAAGCCTGAGTGACAAGGAGGATGTGATTCCATCCACAGTAATAAAGAAGTTTGGAAAAATGGAGGATTATGGAGAAGATAATGAGTTCAGTTTGGGACATGTTGAGTTTAGGATGTCTACATTAGAATGTCTGATACTCACTTGGAGATGCTAGTCTGGAGGTTTGGAGAGAGGTAAGGGCTGATAAGTAAAACTGAGAATCATCAGCATAGAAATAACAATTAAATCTATAGGAGCATGTGAGGTCAACAAATGAAAAGATGTAGAAAATCAGAGACACCCACCTTTAGGTGATATGACCTGACAAAAATCTCACAAAGGAGACAGAGGAGATTGTGTCTCTATTTGACACAAAAGAGTCACATAGAGAGGAGAACCAGGAAGAAAAGTGTCTTGATAATCTAAAGAGAAGAACATGAAGAAGAAGGAGGCAATGTCAAAGGCTAAAGAGAGACAAAGAAAGAGGATTAAGAAAAAGCTTTCTAATATCTGGCAATTAAGAGACAATTAATTAGTAGCTTTTGAGAGAGCAGTCTTGGCTGAATAATGGGACCAGAAGCTACTAATGGGACTTAGAGAGCTAAGGAGAGAGGGACAGAAAAGGAAGTGGAGTCACCTATTGCAAATGATCTTCTCAAGGAGTTTAGCCACAAAGTAGAAGATAGATATCAGACTATAACAAGTGGGAATGGATTGATTGTGTGTGAGCTTTTTGAGGATGGAAAAGAGATGAACATGTTTTTAGGCAGTAGGGGAACAGACAGTAGACAAGGAAAGAATGAAAATAAGTGAGGATATGGGGACGACATATTCTAGAGAAGATAGATTGGAATGGGGCACTGGTGCATGTATAGAAGGGTTTGGTGTGGCTTAGCAAGGAGGTCATATCTTCCTGTGAGATAGGGGTGAAAAAAATAAAGGTAGAAATCATGTGGGGGTTGTGAGATGAGGAGGAGGGGGAAGAATGGAAGTTGATAATCATTTACAATTTTTGTATCTTTTTGAATTGGATTTCTTTTTTTAATTATGCATATACATTCATTTTTATGAATATGTTGAATAAATATGAATCATGTTGGGATAGAAAAAAAATCAGAACAAAAAGGAAAAAAACACAAGAAAAAAAAAAAGGTGAAAATAGTATGTTGATCTACTACATTCAGTCTATTGTTCTCTCTCTGGATCCAGATCGTATTTTCCATATGAAGTTTACTGAGATTTCCTTAAGTCACTGAACCACTGATAAGAACCACTGCATAATTCTGTTGTTGCTGTGTACAATGTTTTCCTGGTTCTGCTTGCTTCACTCAGCATCAGTTCATGTAAATCTTTCCTGATCTTTCTAAAATCAGTATGTTCATCATTTTTTATAGAACAATAATATTCCCATAAACTGTGCTAAGTGAAATGAGCAGAATCAGAAGATCATTGTACATAGCAACAAGATGACTATATGATGATCAGTTCTGATGGATGTGGCTCTCTTCAACAATAAAATGAATCAAATGAGTTCCAATTGATCAGTGAGGAGAGAAATCAATACCCAGAGAGAGGACTGTGGGAACTAAATGTGATTTACAACACAGCATTTTCATTCTTTTTGTTGTTGTTTGCTTGCATTTTGTTTTCTTTCTCATTTTTTCCCTTTTTTATGTGACTTTTCTTATGCAGCAAGATTATCATATAAATATGTATACATATATTAGATTTAACATATATTTTAACATGTTTAACATATTGTGAATTGATTAATTGCCATCTAGGATAGGGGTGGGGGGAAGGAGGGGAAAATTTAGAACACAAGGTTTTGTAAGAGATCCATGGATATGTTTTGAAAATAAAAAGATTTAATAGAAAAAAAAAACTACACACACACACACACACACACACAAATGAACAATAATATTCCTTACTTTCATATACCATAACTTATTCAGCCATTCCCCAATTGATGGGCATCTATTCATTTTCCAATTCCTTGCCACCACAAAAAGAACTGCTATAAACATTTTTGCAAATGTAGGTCCTTTCCCATTTTTATTTCTTTGGAATATAGACTTAATAGTGACACTGCCAGACCATAAAGGTATGCACAGTTTTATAGCTCTTTGGGCAGAGTTCCAAATTGCTCTCCAGAATGCATGTGTTCCAGTTTTCCCACATCCCCTTTTTCTTTCATCTTAGCCAATCTGATTAGTATGAAGTGGTACCTCAGAGTTGTTTTAATTTGTAATTCTCCAACCTATAGTGATTTAGAACATTTTTATCTGAAAATTGTATGTTCATATCCTTTGACCATTTATGAAATGATGGAATGGGTTGTCTTCTAAAAATTTGAGTCAATTCTCTAAATATTTTAGAAATGAGGCCTTTATCAGAAACACTGGGTGTACAAAATTTTTCCCCAGCTTTTTGCTTTCATTCCTTTTTTCTTCTATTTATTTAATAACTTTTAATTTTTTTTCAAAATACATGCAGAGATAGTTTTCAACACGCATCCTTGCAAAACCTTGTGTTTTTTCTCCCTCCCTCCCCACCTCCCAACCCCCTAGACAGCAAATAATCTGTTAAACATATGCAATTTTTCTAAACATATTTCCACATTTATCATGCTACACACAAAAAATCAGATCAAAAAGGATAAAAAAATGAAAGAAAAAACAAGCAAGCCAACAACAACAACAAAAAAGTGAAAATACTATATTGTGAGCCACATTCAGTCCCCATAGTCCTCTCTCTAGATGCAAATGTCTCTCTTCATCACAAGTCTATTGGAATTAGCCTGAATCATCTCATTGTTGAAAAGAGCCTAGTCCATCACAGTTGATCATCATATAATCCTCTTGTTGCAATGTACAATGTTAGTTCTAAACATTTAACATCAGTTCATATAAGTTTCTCCAGGTCTTTCTGGAATCATCCTGCTAATTGCATTTTATTCCATAACTTATTCAGCCATTCTCCAAATGATGGGCATCCAATTAGTTTCCAATTCCTTGTCACTACAAAAAGGACTGCTACAAAGATTTTTGCACAAGTGGGTCCTTTTCTTTTTTTTATGATCTTTTTGCGATACAGACCCAAGAGAAACACTATTGAGTCAAAGGTCATGCACAGTTTGATAGCCCTTTGGGCTAATTCCAAATTACTCTCCAGAATGGCTGGATCAGTTTACAACTCCAACAACAATGTTATTAGTGTCCCATTTTCCCCACATCCTCTCCAACATTTATCATTATCTTTTCCTATCATTTTAGATAATCTGAGAAATGTGTAGTGGTACCTAAAAATTGTCTTAATTTGCATTTGTCTGATCTCAATAGTGATTTTCATTTGACTAGAAATGGTTTTAATTTCTTCATCTGAAAATTATCTGTTCATATCCTTTGACCACTTATCAATTGGAGAAAGGCTTGTATTCTTAAATATTTGAGTTAATTCTCCATATATTCTAGAAATTAGACCTTTATCAGAACTCATGGATGTAAAAAATTTCCCCCAGTTTTCTGCTTCCCTTCTAATATTGGTTGCATGGTTTTTGTTTGCGTAAACCCTTTTTAATTTAATATAATCAAAATTATCCATTTTGCATTTCATAATGTTCTCTAGTTCTCCTTTGGCCACAAACTCCTCCCTTCTCCAAAGATCTGATAGGTAAACTATCCCTTGCTCTCCTAATTTGCTTGTAGTATTGTCTAATACTCCTAGAGTCAAGTACCTATTTTGACCTTATTTCAATATGGGGTGTGAAATATAGATATATGCTGGGTTCCTGACATATTATTTTCCAGTTTTCCCAACAATTTATTGTCAAATAGTGAGTTCTCATCCCAGAATCTGAAATCTTTTGAATTTATCAAACAGTAAATTATTATAGTCACTGATTATTATGTCATGTGTATCTAATTTATTTCTTAGTCAAATCGTTTTGATGACTGCTGCTTTATAATAGTTTTAGGTCTGGTATTGCTAGACCATCATCCTTTACATTTTTTTCCATTAATTCCCTGGATATTCTTGACCTTTCCTTTTTCCAGATGAATTTTGTTATTTTTTCAATTTAGAATAATTTTTTGATAGTTTGATTAGTATGTCACTGAATAAGTATACTTTTGGATAGAATTGCCATTTTTATTATATTAACTTGGCCTACCCATGAGCATGAATTTTTCCAGTTGTTTAGATCTGACTTTATTTGCCTTGTACACAGTAACAATAAGATTGTGCTATGATCAACTATGAAAGACTTGGTTCTTTTCAGTAGTTCAGTGATCCAAGGTAATCCTAATAACTTTGGAAAGAAAATGCTATCTGCATCCAGAAAAAGAAAAAGATTGAATGTAAATCAATACAAGCATATTTATGGCGTTTTTTTTTTCCCTCCTGTAGTTTTTTTCCCTTTTGTTTTGATTTTTCTCTCCCAACATGATTCATAAAAAAGTGTATTTAAAAAGTTAATGTACATGTATAACCAAAAAAATAAAATAAAACAATAAAAAATTAGAAACAAATAATGCTTGTTGATGGTTTTAGATAGATGCTGCTTATCATTTTAAAGAAGAGTCCATTTACTTGCTCTCTGCTGTATTTTGTATTTTGTCAAAAAATTTTTTCTGCATCTATTAAGATTATCATATGATTTCTGTTTGTTACTGATATGGTCAATTTTGCCCTGAATTTCTGATATAAACCTCCCTTGGTCATAATGGATTATCCTGCTATGAAGTTGTTGTAATTTCTTTGCTAATATTTTATTTTAAATTTTGGCATCAATATTCACTAGGGAGATTGGTCTATAATTTTCTTTCTCTTTTGGGTCTTCCTGATGTAGGTATGAGCACCATATTTTTGTCACAGAGGGAATTTGGCATTACTCATTCTTTGTGTATTTTTCCAAATAGTTTATATAGTATTGAATTAATTGTTCTTTAAATATTTGGTAGAATTCATCTGTAAATCCATCTAGTCCTAGAGATTTTTTCCTAGGGAGCTCATTGATGGCTTGTTCAATTTCTTTTTCTAAAATGGGATTATTTAAGTATTTTATTTCATCTTCTGTTATCTGGATAATTTATATTTCTGCAAATATTCATCTATTTCAATTAGATAGTCAAATTTGTTGACATGCAGTTGGGCAAAACAGCTCCTAATTACAGCTTTAATTTCTTTTCTCACTGGGTCTGAGTTTACCCTTTTAATTTTTGATAGTGGTAATTTGTTTTTTTCTTTCCTTTTTCTAATCAAATTCGCCAAAGGTATATCTATGCTGTTGTTTTTTTCATAAAGTCAACTTTTAGTTTTATTAATTAGCTCAATAGTTTTCTTACTTTCAATTTTGCTAATTTCTCCTTTGATTTTCAGAATTTCTAATTTGGTATTTAATTGGAGATTTTAAATTTGTTCTTTTTCTAGATTTTTTAGTTGCATTCATTGATCTTCTCTTTATTTTATTCACATAAGTATTTGGAGATATAAAATTACTCCTAAAACTGCTTAGGCTACTTCTCATAAATTTTGGTATCCTGTCTCATTAATGTCATTCTCTAGGATGAAATTATTGTTTTTTAATTATTTGTTGTTTAATCCACTCATTTTTTTAGGATTAGAATATTTAATTTCCATTTTAATCTATCTTTCTCTGGCCTTTTATTGAATGCAATTTTTATTACATCATGATCTGAAAGGGATGCATTTACTATTTCTGTCTTTCTGCATTTGATTGTGAGGTTTTTATGCTTTATTCAATACATGGTCAGTTTTTGAGTAGATAATATGTTCTGTAGAGAAAAAGGCATATTCCATTCTATCCTCAATCAATTTTCTCCAGAGGTCTCTTATATCTAAGTTTTCTTAGATTCTATTAACCTCCATAATTTTTCTTATTTATTTAATGGCTAGATTTACCTAATTCTGAGAGGGAAAGTTGAAGTCCCACTCCCCCTCCCCCCCCAACTTTTCTATTTCTTCCTGTAACTGGTTTAACTTCTTTAGGAAGTTGGATACTATACCACTTGATTCATATATGTTTATGATCAATACCACTTCATTGTCTATTATACCCTTTGACAGGATATAGCTTCCTTCCTTGTCTCTCTTAATTAGATCTATTTTTGCTTTTGCTTTGTCTGAGATCAGAATTGCTACCCCGACTTTTTTTGTTTCAGCTTAAGCATAATATATTCTGCTTCAGCCTTTTACTCTTATTCTGTGTGTTTCTCTGTTTCAAATGTGTTTCTTGTAAACAACATATTTTGGATTCTAGTTTTTAATACATTCTGTTATCTACTTCCATTTTAGAGGAGTATTTATCCAATTCCAGATGTGCATTTCTTTCCATCCTATTTTCTCCTCTGTATATACCTTTTTTCTCTCTTTCCACCTTGTCCCTCCTTAGTAGTATTTTGTTTCTTATTAATCCCTCTCTCACCCTTAACTCCCTTCTATCATTCCTCCTTCCTTCTGTTTCCTCTTGTGTTTCCACCCTCCCTTTTATCTAGCCCCTCCCTTTTCTCTTCCTTTTCTCCACTCTCTCCCCTCATCATTTTTTTATAGGTAAGACAAAATTCTATACCCAACTGAGTGTATGTCTTTCCCTATTTGAGATTAAGCTTCAGACAATGCTCATCCCCTTCCTTTCTTCCTTTCTACTATAACAAGTATTTTCTGCCTCTTTATGTGATCTATTTTGCCCCATTTTACCTCCCCTTTTTTCTTCTACCAGTACAATCATTTTTTTCATCCCTTAATGTCTTTCACATCAGAGAAAAATCTGAGTCAATTTATATCCATACTTTCACTCTATGTATGCCCCCTCTAACTACCCTGATAAAAGATACAGTTCTCAAGAATTCTAAGTATTATTTCTCCATCTAGAAATGTAAAAAGTTTAACCTTCAAATAATATTTTTTCCCTTTCCTGTTTACCTTTTTATGCCTCTCTTGAGTTCTGATTAAATTTTCTTCAATAGAAATGATTGAAAGTCCCTTACTTTATTGAAGATCCATTTCCTCCCCTGAAAAATGATGCTTACTCTTGTTGGGTAGTTAATTCTTGGTTGATATCCTAGGTCCTTTGTATTCCAAGATATGTCATTTCAGGCTCTTCAATTCTTTATTATAGATGCTACCAAATCCTGAGTAATCCTGAATGGCTCCTCAATACTTGAATAGTTGTTTGTTTGTTTTTCTGAGCTTGTGGTATTTTTCCTTGAGATTATAGTTCTGGAATTTTGCAATGATGTTTCTTGGAGTTTTCTCTATGGGTTCTCTTTCCAGAATCCAGATTGATGGATTCTTTCAATGAATATTTTCCTTGTTGGTTCTAGTATATCAGGGCAGTTTTCCTTAATGATCCCTTGAAGAATGCTCTTTTCTTGGTCATGGACTTCAGGTTTCCAATAATTTTCAGGTAGTCCAATAATTTTTAAATTGTCTCTCCTAGATTTATTTTTCAGGTCAGTTGCTTTTCCAATGAGGTATATTACATTTTCTTCCAGCTTTTCATTATTTTTGGTTTGTTTGACTGATTTTTTATATCTCATAGAGTCATTAGCTTCCATTTGCCTGGTTCTAGTTTTTAATGTATGTTTTTTTTTGTTAGTTTTTGTATTTCCTTTTCCTTTTAATTAAATCTACTTTTAAAGATGTTGTTTTCTTCAGTGGATTTTTTTTTTATTTGACCAATTGTATTTTTAAGAAATTGTGTTCTTCAGCCAATTTTTGTCCTCCTTATTCCAAGTTGTTAATTTTCTCTTGCATACTTCTCATTTTTCCTTATTTTTTCTTCTATCTTCTATCTTTTCTATCTTTTTATCTTCTTATTTGACTTTTAAAATCCTTTATAAGCTCTTCCAAGAAGGCTCTTTGGGCTTAAGACCAATTCATATCCCCTTTTGAGGTTTCACATGTAACCATTTTGTCCTCTTCTGAGTTGGTGTTTTAGTCTTCCCTGTTGCCATAGGAGCTTTCTATGGTCAAAATCAATCCTTCCTTCCTTCCTTTCTTCCTTCTTGCTTTCCCTTTTTCCTATTTCATGACTTTTAAAGCAAGCTGTGCTCCTGGGGTATAAAGGGCTCTGTCCTAAGTTTCTTGCACAACTTTGAACCTTAGTTTTGAGCACAGAAGCCCCCCTGTGTCTGGTGTCTTACTCACAGCATTGGGGGTAGCCTGATCTAATCCTGCCTATTGTTATTTGGTTTCCCAGGATGGCAGTTTGCCTCCTGCACTGGTACTGGAGGTTGCCTCCTGGTCTGCTCTGCTACTGTTTTATAAAGCCAAAACCAAGAGTATTGGTTGCCAAAGAGTGAAAACAACAACGAAAAATTAATGACACTTATGCAATAAATAATTGCACAATAGTGTAATAAATATATTTTTCCTCTGTGACAACAAGTATGTGAATATTTGAAGTATTATAGATTTGTTTTGCAGTGATTTAAAATCTTATCATACACACAGTCATTTGAGTGTTTGTGCAGCAATTACATCAAACTCTGATATCTTCTAACTAAGCACAGCCTGTTCTTGTAGTTTCTCAATCTGTCATCAAATTGTTTCCAAACCACCAAAAGAGGTTGACATTCAACATTGGAATGCAACCTGATTCCCAATGGATGCTCAGATACATGCACATCCCTTCATTGACATTCTCTACCAGAATAACTCCTGTTTTCCTCAATTAGCCTGTAATCATACCTTATCAGCTATGCAATCATGTAACCAAAGTGTCATAAATGTTTTTATTCTTGCAGCACCAATGTCAGATTGTTTGAAAAGCATGACTGCTGGGTAAGAGCATTACAAGTTCTCTTGAAACCATCAATGACTATCACAATCTACAGAAACAAATCTTAGATTGCCTCTCACATTATTGAGGGTTTTTTTTTTCTCATTTAAATTTATCTTGTGATTGTTTTACTATTTTTCTGTTGAATTCGCCAATGCTGTCCAATCATTCAGTAGTGTTTCTGTGAGCATGTAGCTGGTCTGCCAATGGTAGAAGAGAAGAAATTCATATTTGAAGAGATTTTTTTTCTTACAAATGTCAATATATATGTATATATATATATATATATATATATACACACACAAATATGTATATATATTTAAAATGAGGCAATATATACAATTGAACTTTAAATAGAATTATTTAATACAGTGCTTATCATTAATAGAAAAGTAAATATTTCATAAATAACTTGCAATTTATTTTTGTTAATTGGATTAGTAGTGAAAAAAAAATTTTATTTCTCACCAAAAGAGCTTATAAAATCTTCCTACATTTTTCCACCAGATATTTGTGTGTGAATGAGCATTTTCCATTAGTTCTTGTTTTAAATCAAAATGTGGAAATAAACTCCATGTGGAACCAGACTGGTCTGTGTTTATTTGCTGTTGAGTAAAAGACTGCCAACTTTGTTCAAATAAAAAAAGGTCAATATTAAAATTAAGATTATGCATGATTGCTATGTGATGTTAAACACATTACAAGTTATAACTCATTTTGTTAAAATATTATTGCTATTCAACAAAATTTGTAACATAAAGAAATTTAATATGAAGTCTTGCCAATAATACTAAGCATATGGCATCTTGCAGGATTATTTCTTCTAATTCTTATTTCTTACAGTTCTTACTTCTAAATTTTCTAGACATAAATATTTGTAATTCTTTTATAATTTTATAATTTTATTTTTATATAACTTATATAGGATTTTCATAATTTAGGCAGAATAAATTTTTATATTTTATCATTATAATTACATGACATAAAATTCAATTTGGAAATGGGGGGGTGGATTTATCATTGTAGCTATTGTAACTGCTTAATAAAAGAATACTATGAGTAATATATTAAACTGCTCTGGGGGATTGCAAACTTTTATGAAAGGCATTTGCAGAACATAAAAACCTTGGGAACCAATCATTTAGTCCATCTTTTCTATAAAATAATAGAAAGATTTGGTCAAATTATTTGCTAAAATCTAGGGAAATAATAGCTACAGAAGTCTGCTAGGTTAATAACCCTGCCAAAAATGGAAATAAGGTTAGTTAGTCATGAACAGCTTTTAAAGAATTCTTTATGATCACTGCTCCCTTTTCTACATGACCACTAACCATTTACTTAATAATACATTCTGAAATTCTTTCTAGAAATTAAAATTAAGCTCATTGGTCTATAATGGGCAGACTATATTCTCTTCCACTTCTTGAAAACTAGAATAGTATTTGTCAGCATTCAATCCTGAGGCACCCTTCCAATTTTCTGTGATCTTTCAAAGACTGCTGACAAAGGCTCAGTAGTGATATTTGCTAGGTTTTTGTTGTTGTCCCTGTTGTTTTGTTTTGTATGTAAAGATAAAAGACTCCAAGTATTTGAACTCAAGGACAATTAAGTACTTTCATATTATCTTCCTACTTTTCTTTTATATCAGCTCACTAGTAACCATTTTTATTTTGTCCTTTCCAGTCCAAGGATCATTCTGCCCCAATTGCCACACTCTGCTCCCGCTAACACCTTTTCTGATAAGATTTTCCCAGATATTCCATTTTAGGGAATAATCAACATCAGCCATTCATTTTTCTTTGCACTTAGACACCATGCTTCAGCTGCCTACTCCCTCTGCTCTTGTGGGTTTCTCCTATAGGTAAGTTCTGTGCAGAACCTCCATTTGGGCAAAAGATTGTTGTGAGGAGCAAATGGGATATGCCTATAGGGGACCTATAAACCTAAAAGCATTATATAATATTTATATAGTATTTATAATAATATTTTATCATTAATATTGCCATCATCATTATTATACTGAATTTTTAAGGATTCCAAATTTTTTCCTGAACCAAAAACCCATCTTTATGGCAACAATATTTTTCTGGTGACACTAAAGGGTTGTGACTCATGGAATAAAATAATTTCAGAAGAGTCAAAATTACTATTTCCACCCCAAAGAAAATGAAGAGATAATTGGGTGAGTAAAAGTAGTTTGTAAAAGTAGTTGTATACCCAACTGAATGATTAAGTTATTCTGTCTTTGAGCCAAAATTGATGAAATCAAGCTTCAGACAATGCTCATCCCCCTTCCTTCTTTCCCGCTATTGTAACAGAATTTTTGTACCTCTTCATGTGACCTAATGTGTCCCATCATGCCTTACATTTCTTCTCCCAGTACAGTATCATCACATCAGGTGCAGCTAGGTGGCGCAGTGGATAGAGCACCAGCCTTGAATTCAGGAGGACCTGAGTTCAAATTTGGTCTCAGACATTTAACACTTCCTAGCTGTGTGACCCTGGGCAAGTCACTTAACCCCAGCCTCAAAAAAAAAAAAAAAAAAAAAAGGAATTTGATATCATCACATCAGAGTCCATTAACAACCCTCACTCCATTTATCTCCCCTCTAACTGTCCCAGAATTCTCAAGAGTTACAGATATCCTTTTCCCATCTAAGGATATAAACAGTTTAACCTTTAGACAATATATATATTTTCTCCTGTTTACCTTCCCATGCTTCTCTTGAGTCCTTGTTTGAAGATTAGATTTTCTGTTTGGTTCTAGTTTTTTTCAATGGAAATAATTGAAAGTCTCTTACTTCGTTGAAAATCCATTGTCAATCTCACAGAATAGGCAATTCTTGGTTTTAACCCCAAGTCCTTTGTCTTGTGTAATATGGTACTCCAGGCCCTCTAATCCTTTATTTTGAACATTGCTAGATCCTGTGTAATTTTGACTATTGCTCCTTGATACTTGAATTGCTTTTATCTGACAGATGTAGCATATTATCAATAAAGATTTTCATGCTTGAAAAAGCAAAAAAGACACTATCAAAGAGACCTATGATTAGAAAGCCATATGTGCTAGGCTGATCATATGGAGAAAAGCTAAGAATAATAGATAAATGGACTCAGGACAGCAATAGTAACTGGTAAAATCAAGAGATAGAAAGCAAAATTCTAAGCAATGTTGGGTTTACAGGAAAATCTAAGCAAGAGCAGCCCAGGACATAGATAGGTTGCTAAGGACAATAAAAAAGGTATTTGTTGTTGTTGTTGTTGTTGCTGTTGTTGTTGTTTTTCTTTAAGTTATATTGCATGAAAGAGAATCAAAGTAGGATTAGAAAGTGCTGAATGCCAATGGAGAGAAGGCCAAGCTGAGCAACTGTTATTTTTCTTCTACTTTCTTTTCTCTTTCTTCATCTTGCTCTGCTTCTGGTTCTCCAGATTTTGCCACTTTTGTCTCAGATGCTTTCTTACACTAGAATATCTATTTCCTTTAGTTCCCCTCTTCAACTGGTGGATCACCACTCTATGGAAGGATACTGGGCCAGTCACCCTATATTCCTTTCCAAATGTGTCATTACCTTCCTCTTGCCTACAAATCAGCCCAGAAAGAATTCTTTTATTATTAGGGTATAACTGGACAAATGCCTGTAATTAGACAAAAGACAAGATGCCCTTGATTATTTATTGAAGGGATTATAATAAAGATCTATTAATCAAAGGGAGAAGGACTCATGATAACTTCAGTTATGAGCTTTAAATAGGAGAGGGAGGAGAGTAGTTATAGAGGGAATGAGTGGTTTAAGGAAAATACCCCTCTAGGGCCTACTTGAATGATTAAGTGACTTTTCTATTTGATGAAGTAAAATGTTAACCCTGAACTTTAAAACTGCTTTGCCCTAATGTGAAATGTTCCTGTGATCAAGAATCCTATACAAGTAATTTCAAAATGTCAGTCAACATTTTTAAGCACTTAATATGTGGCAGCAGTATGGTGGATATTAAGAAAGGTACAAATGGTCTCTCCCTCAGATATCTGAAATTCTCCTAGGAGAGATAACATGCAAACAGCTGTGTGCATACAAGAGGTATGGAGGGAAGACAATTAACAGTGGAGGTAGGGGCTGGGGGATGGGACAAACTTCCTGCAGAAGACAATATATGAGATAAGTTTTGAATGAAACCTCGTTTATACAGGCAGTTTGACTAAATTTTTTGGATAGAGAACAGTTTGCAAGTGCCTAAAGACTTAATACTACTCACATGGTGTTATCTATAAACAATATCTGGATTATTTTGCCATTCACTGGGAATCCTTCTTATATCTAGACTCTGTGACAATGACCAACATCTCTGATGGCTCCCATCTCCTTGTTCCCATGCTTCATGGACTGAAAACCAGAAGCTCATTGCACAAAAAACATATCTTACAAAGCCCATGAGGGAAGCTTCAGTGATCTGGGCATTGGTGTAGGACATGCCCTGGTGAAGAAGACCCTTCAGGTTGCTTCTTATTGGTATTTTCTCCATCGCTCTTTTTAGCTTCCTCTGTGCACTGTGTTTTCCGGATTATAAGCTCTTTGGATGGAGGAGGAGGGACATTTTTCTTTTCTCATAGCTTAGCACAGTGCCTGACTGACACAGTGCTTAATAAGTTGTCTATTGACTGAGATAACCCAGACTCACTGATGTCAAACTCAAACTACAGTAATTCACACACAGTATTTTCTGGGAAGTCCTGCAGCATTGGGAGAGATTCTTTCAGAAACTGCCACAGGATCACATTTTCTCTGGGTTGATAATGACAGGGCCCACTCTGTGACCATATTATTGCAGACTCGGTGCTGTGGATGGGGCTGTTAGAACGTAGCTTGTACTGCTGGTTCAGTCTTCAAGAATGGGTGGTTGAATGCATAATTTTTCCTCCCTTTCTTTAAAAAAAAAAAAAAGAATCAGGAAACAATGTAAAATGGGAGGAAAAACCCTTTTATTTAAGCAGCCTGGGCAGGAAATGAGCAAATGATGATTCACATAGAACATTGTGTATGTGTGTGTGTTTTATCTGTGTTCAGAACACAAAAAAGGCTTTATGGAAACTTTTTTTCTTTTCTGGAGTCTGGGAATCTTTAAGTATTGAGCTTAATGTTGTTTATCATATCACATATACATACTCTTTTTAAAACTGCTTTTAAAAAACTTCTAGTGAATCTCTACTATACATATGGCATTTTTAGATAAATCATATGCATTAAAAAGAATTTTCTGTAGTGAAGTATCCTTACATATTTCATAAACCATAAATGCCAGTTTTTCCTTGGAGACAAGGAAAATGATTTTCTGAATCAAGAGGTCATACTAGGGGACATAGTGGACAGAGCACTGGCCCTCAAGTCAGTAAAACATAAGTTCAAATTGGAGATTAGACACTAGCTGTGTGATCCTGGGTATGCTACTTAACTTCAATTGCTTCCCCCCCAAAAAAATAAATAAATAAAAGTTAGATGCTCTAGGTTTAAATCCTGCCTCTTGCCATCTCAGAGAAATCATTTAACCTTTCTGGGCCTGAACATCCTTTCCTCCAAGACTGGACCTCTAAGATTTCTTCTAACTCTAGGATGCAGGGATGTGCTGATAAATGATCAGTTCTTTTGGGGAAGGGGAGGGATGTAGCCTGACATACTCTTAAATTTAATCTGCATTCTTAATATTTTACCCACTTTTTAAAGTCTAGACAATCAACAAAATAATAAACTAAGCCCTAATTTGTAGCATTTCCTGATTTCTGAGGTGTAAGTGCTCACACTGAAAATTGAACAATCACCTCTTGCTTGCCTCTTACAAGCTAGTTTCATCACATATTTGTACCAGTTCTACAGATGGGGAAACTGGAGCTCAGAAATTCCTACTCTATACACATAGTTTCTTGACTATAAATGCATACAACAAAAACTTTTGGCTTCAGCAAGCCGTTGATTTTAAAATTTTCTGTGTTTACAATATTCTACTTTAAATGGCTCGTTTGCCACAAGCATTGGTGGGTAGCAGGGAGAAAAAAGTATCTACACTGAATTTGAAATAAGTGTATGTGTTGCCAGGCCATTCACTGATCACTATTCCTACTTGTGGCCCAGCCTTCATAGCGATTGTTGGGGAGGCAACTCCTGTAGACAATGGGCCAGTCATTCCCACTGACTGCCAATCAAATACTATTCACTGGGAAGGTGAGCCAACCTTACCAAAGCAGCAAGGGACTCTCCAGGAGAAACAGGAAGTAGCAGGTGCTAGGCAAGTTGAACTTCCACCACCATCACCTTCATTTTGACTCTCTCCTCAGACCCTGATGGACATGGCCCAGCACCATGAGCTTCCAGCCCTGTGTCACATGGTTCACCATCAGAAATGGATGTTTTTTATCACTGGCAGAAGTAGGATTTCTTCCTATTGATATTTTTTTGGGTACCTTCTCAACATCTCCAGTATCCCTTTCTCTCCACTCAACATGGTCATCCCCAACCTCTCCAAGGTCAGGATCTTATCCTGATTTCTCTAATAGCTTTCTAATTGATCTCCCTGCTCTGAGCCTTTTTCTCATCCACAAGTTATTCAAAAAAACATATTAAATACCTACTATGTTCTAGGAACTGGAGACACTGTAAGAAGCAAAAGACAATCCCTGACCTCAAGTAAATAAGGATTAATTCAGTACCTACTTTGTGCAAGGCACATGCTGGTAGTATAAAGTCAAAATGAAAATAAGTCCTTCCTTTGAGGAATTGATGTTCTGCTGAGGATCTCTAGCACACACCCCATATGTAAATACCAAGTATTACTGGGTGATACAACAGATAGAGAATTGGGCTGAGAGATAAGAAGATGTGTTCAAATATGATCTCAGATATTGGCAGGGAAGTCATTAACCCCTATTTGCCTGACATTTCTCAGCTGTAAAAAGAAGTTAATAATAGGACCTGTTTCCTAGGGATTTTGTGAGGAACAAATGAGATAATAAGTATAAAGCACTTAACCATAGTGCTTGGCATTAGTATGTACTATATAAATGTTAGCTATTGTTGTTGTTATTATCATTAAAATAATATAAAACAATTTCAAGATCATTAAAATTGAAGTGAGGATTTTTCTTGTGCAACTGTATAAATATGTATACATATATTGGATTTAACATATTTAGCATGTATTGGAATACCTGCCATCTAAGAGAGGGGATGAGGGGAAGGAGGGGAAAATTTGGAACAGAAGGTTTTGCAAGGATCAATGTTGAAAAATTACCCATACATCTGTTTTGTAAATAAAAAGCTTTAATAAAATTTTAAAAATTTGAGGTGAGGGGGTAATTAGAAAAGGTCTCCTATAAGAAGTGGCCTCTGAGCTGGGGATTCTAGAAAAAAATTTAGAAGAAAAAGTATTCCAGGTCTGGATGATCATAGGTGTGAAGGTGGAAGATGTAATAACCTATATGAAAAATAGTAAGCTGGTTGGTTTGAATGGAGGAGAAAGGGCATGAAGGGAAAATGATATTTAATAACACTAAAAAGGTAAATAAGAACTATAAAATGGAAGACTTTAAATGACAAAACTTGAATATTTTCATTTTTTTCCTAGAGGCAATAGAGAGCCACTGAAGGCTTTTGAGAGAGGAAATAAGAATAAACTTGTGACTAAGGAATATCATTTTTAACAGATGTGTGGAGGTTTGAATAGAGAGAGTAAATTCTAGAAGCAGAAAGAACCAATTAGAAGGCCATTACTTAAGACTAAGTGCAGAGAGATAGGGTCTTGAACTAGGGTAAAGGCTTTATTAATAGAGCTGTTGGGAAGATAAAATTTATGAGATAGCAACTGATTAAATATGAGAGATTAAGAAAGAGTAAAGTAATGAATGATGTCAAGTTTACAAATAACTCTGCTTCTAGGTCTCTAGCAAGTCACTTAACTTCTGTCTCAGTTTCCTCAACTATAAAATGTACATGATTATAATACACCAACTCCTGAATTGTTGCAATGGTCAAATGGTATAATCAATGTAAAGTGCTTACATTAAAATGCTTTCTTAGCATGGTACCTGACACATATCCCTTTTCTGTCTCTCTCTGCCTTCCTTCCTCCTTTCTTCCTTTTCCTTTTCCTCCCTTCCTTCCTTCCTAGATCCTGATATAACTAGTTACTTGCCCAAAAAGCTCTCATGAACTCTGAAATAGGAGAGGAAAAAAAGAACCATTTGTTCTAGATTATTTAGAAATCCCAAGTACCTAGGTTTATGTGATAGGGCAGACCTAGTGAAAGGCAGGGTATTTCTAGGGCCCATTGTCTCCAAAATCCCTGAGGAGAGTGTGGAGGAGTCTGTTTTCTGAGAAAGAGTGACTTCTTGGCTGGCCACTGAGGAATTTGGGGGGAGAAATGGGCTGACCTGTTCACAAAATTTCAAAGGTAGGGCCAAAGAAAAAGCTCCTCTTCCCTTCATTTATCACCTATACTTGATAGCCAGAATAGTATTCACTGTGTCCTCCTTCAGTCCTTAGAATGGTTTCCACCTTCTCCATGACTACCATCTTTAACCCCATCCCCACCTACACCAGTTGAAGAATTTTATTTTTCCCTCTTCCTTATTCAGTACCACTATTTCCTCCCCAAATAAGTTTTTTGAGGGCAGGAGTTTCTTCCTTGCTATTTTGTATCCCCAATACCTGGCACAGTGTTTTGAATATTACAGACCTTTAATGATGTTTTTTTATAATGATTGAATTTTTCTGTTTTTTTATAATGATTGAATTTTTCTTTCTTTCTTTTCTTTTCTTTTCTTTTCTTTTCTTTTCTTTTCTTTTCTTTTCTTTTCTCTTTCTCTCTCTTTCTTTCTTTCTTTCTCTCTCTCTCTCTCTTCCTTTCTTTCTTTCTTTCTTTCTTTCTTTCTTTCTTTCTTTCTTTCTTTCTTTCTTTCTTTCTTTCTTTCTTTCTTTCTTTCTTTTCTTCTAATGACAGGTTAGGGTATATGCACATTACTGTTATCATTCTTTTTCTCTAGGTTTTTTCCAATTAATGGTAATTAGCCTCTTCCTTGTCTGAGTTAACTATTTGCCATGTCCAGAAGAACATTTTCACTTTTCATATATTCATTCTGTATTATTATTTCAGCATGGCATTTTTGTGAAAGTATAACTTGTAATTAATGCAAACATGTAAATCTTTCTGGATAATTAGATTTTCAGATTAAACATCTGAGATTGCCACTATGCCTAAATTTTTTTTTTTTTGTTTATTACAAATAATATAATGGGATTTGTCAAATTCCCAGATCACCTAAAATGGAGAGTCACCCACCTGGAGGGCACTAAGGACCTACTTCTAGAAGGCAGGAGAACTGATGCATGCTTGGGTAGTCTCTGATAGCCTCTAACATGAATTAGGAATAGCATCTTTCTACTGCCTGAAGATAGAACTGTCTATATCTTTAAAACTACCTGAGATCCTCTTTCCTGCATTTTTTTCTAAGGATAAAAGACTTCATTCATACAAGCTGAAACCTTTGCCCTCAGTAACCCTGCCTTGAGCAGTTAACAGGAAGCCATAAATTTATATTTATGATCTCCTTGACTCCCAAAGCTAACAGACACTGCTGTTAGCTGAACCAGAGACACCACTAAGATGCCAATGGGAAAACAGAAAGTCAGAAATCCTCTGAAGCCTCCAAACTTAAAAGACCTTCCCACTCTCAAGAGTTTTCTCCCCAAGGGATTTTATATACCATACTTGCTCCAATCTCTGAAATAAGTATAGTCCGATGGCTCTTTTCAACAATGAGGTGGGCCAATTCCAAAAGACTTGTGATGGAGAAAACCATCTGCACCCAGAGAGAGGACTGTGGGGATTGAATGTGGGTCACAACATAATATTTTCACCTTTTTTGTTGTTTATTTGCATTTTATTTTCTTTCTCATTTTTTCCTTTTTGATCTGATTTTTCTTATGCAAGATAATTATGGAAATAGGTATAGAAGAATTATACATGTTTAACCTTTATTAGGGTTATTTGCCAAATAGGGGAGAGGGTGAGAAGGGAGGGAGAAAAAAATTTCAAACACAGGGTTTTGCAGGAGTGAATGTTGGAAATTATCTATGCATGTATGTTGAAAATAAAAAGCTAAAAAAATAAGTGTAGTTTTCAGCTAACTTAATACTTAAAACACAATCCATAGGGACTGATGAAATTTCCTCAACTTATTCTAACACTCTTCAGGTACAGTTCTAAGAACTTTTTCCACTTAGTTTAAAATTATTATCAATAGTAAAACCTACAAGTAATTGATTTAGATTTGTTTTCATCTCATTAGGATATCAGGACATTTAGCATCTGCTTTAAGTATGGAGACTAGGGAGATTTACTTAACCAAAAGTGACTAGTCAATGGGATCAGATTGGGGATTAACCTATAACTTCAAGTTCTCCATTTGTGTCCTTACAATGTCAGGAGAACTCAAGGTAGTTCCCCAATACTTTAAGTAAACACCTGTGGAAAATTCATGGGAGGAAATAAATGAGAGAAAGTATCACAGAATAAAAAAGCATGGACAGATTGTGATCTCTATTAGGGCAGCCAAGTGACACCTTGAAAAGAATATTGGCTCTGAATTCAAGACCAGAGATCAAATTAACCTTACTGTGTGTCCTGAGCTAGTCACATATATTTTGTCTCAAATTCCTCATGTGTAGAGTTCATAATATCACCTTCCTCCCAGTTATAAGAATAAGATGAAATATTTGTAAAGTGCTTTGCAAAGCTTCAAACATATTTTTCTAGCATCTGTTATGTATTATTGCATGTAATACCCATATCATTGAGATCATGTTAGGGTATTAAAGACCACACTATTTATTTTTTTCTAGTAAATTTATTTATTTTTAATCATGTTGGGAGAGAAAAGTCAGAGCAAAAGGGAAAATCATGAGATTTAAAAAAAAAACAACAGAAAAAAGAAGTGAACATAGCATGTGTTGATTTACATTCAGTCTCCTTAGTTCTTTTTCTGTATGCAGATGGCATTTTCTGTCCAAAGTCTAGGGATTGCTTTGCATCACTGAACAACTGAGAGGAACCAAGCTTTTCATAGTTGATTGCCAAAAGGTTTGTGGCAGCCCTTTTCGTAGTGGCTAGAAACTGGAAGATGAATGGATGTCCATCAATTGGAGAATGGTTGGGTAAATTATGGTATATGAAGGTTATGGAATATTATTGTTCTGTAAGAAATGACCAACAGGAGGAATACAGAGAGGCTTGGAGAGACTTACATCAACTGATGCTGAGTGAAATGAGCAGAACCAGAAGATCGCTGTACACTTCAATGCTGTATGAAGATGTATTCTGATGGAAGTGGAAATATTCAACATAAAGAAGATCCAACTCACTTCCAGTTGATCAAAGATGGACAGAAACAACTACACCCAGAGAAGGAACACTGGGAAGTGAATGTAAATTGTTAGCATTACTGTCTATCTACCCAGGTTACTTATTCCTTCAGAATCTTAATGTGCAACAAGAAAATTGGATTTACACACATATATTGTATCTAGGTTATACTGTAACATATGTAAAATGTATGGGATTGCCTGTCATCTAGGGGAGGGAGTAGAGGGAGGGAGGGGATAATTTGGAAAAATGATTACAAGGGATAATGTTATAAAAAAATTACTCATGCATATATACTGTCAAAAATTTTTATAATAAAGTGACTTTGTTTTCAATAAAAAAATCTTTTCAGAGCTCTCTAAAATCAGCTTGTTTGTTATTTTTTAATAGAACAATAATACTCCATTACCTTTATATACCACAACTCATTCAGCCATTCTTCAAATGATGGGCATTTACTCGTTTTCTAATTCTTCTTTGTTACCACAAAAAGAGCAACTGAAAATATTTTTGCATATGTTGATCCTTTTCTCTCCTTTATGATTTCTTTGGAATACAGATCCAGTAAAGGCACTGCTAGGTTAAAGGGTATGCAGAGTTTTATAGCCCTTTAGGCATAGTTCAAAATTGCCCTCTAGAATGATTAGATCATTTCACAGTTCCACCAACAATGTATCAGTGTCCCAGTTTTCCCACATCCTCTCTAACATTTTTCATTATCTTTTCCTGTCATCTTAGCCAATAAGAAAGGTGTGAGGTAGAGGCCACACTGTTTAAAGATCTTTGATGATTCCTACATAAAAGACTGATTTTTGTAATGTGAATTTTTCCCTATCAAAAGGTGGATTTTTTTTTCTTTTGTTTCTTAAAAAATTTCTTTTAAGAATATCTGTCTGGGAGCAGCTACATGGTGCAGTGGATAGAGTAGCAGCTCTGAAGTCAGGAGGACCTGAGTTCAAAATTGCATCATACACTTATATACTTCCTAGCTGTGTGATACTGGGCAAATCACTTTACCCCAATTGCCTCAGCAAAGAGAGAGAGAGAGAGACAGAGAGACAGAGAGACAGAGAGAGAGAGAGAGAGACAGAGATCTCTTAGTGTGTCACTGCATTGTTGGGTACAGTCTAATGATGGTTGATAATGTTAAAGATGTATGAAGGAATGTGATGTTATAGAAAAATCCCTGTCCTAGATATCAAGAAAGTAAGATTTGAGACATGGCATTATGAATTGCTAATTTTATGGCTTTAGTCAAATCAATTCAAAAAATTCTATTTCCAGTATCAATAAACTGGGATAAGAATGTTTCCATTAAAAGAAAACCTGCCTTAGTATTAACGACCAAAAATATTAAAGAACCCAAAGGTAAAGCAGATTCCAACTCCTCAGGACAAGAGAAAAAACGAATACATGGTCTTTGGGCTATTTTTAGTTAGATCAGAAACTTCTTTATGTTACTTTGAAATGTCTAAGCCCTTTGAGTCTATAAGATTTTCAGTGCAAATCTTACACTCACTCAAAAATAGTAAGAGATTTCCAGTTTGCTTTTGAAACCACACAATAATTGCAATAACCTATCACTTGTTTTTATTCATGAGATTAATTTTTAGAGGTATAACTAGTTTCAGAGCCAGGAAGATGGGGGTTCAAGTCCTGCTTCTAAACATATAGGCTGTAGGACTCCCAAAAAGTCACTCAACCTCTAAGGTTAATAGGCTTTCTTTCTTTCTTTCTTTCTTTCTTTCTTTCTTTCTTTCTTTCTTTCTTTCTTTCTTTCTTTCTTTCTTTCTTTCTTTCTTTCTTTCTTTCTTTCTTTCTTTCTTTCTTTCTTTCTTTCTTTTCTTTCTTTCTTTCTTTCTTTCTTTCTTTCTTTCTTTCTTTCTTTTTTTTCTTTCTTTCTTTCTTTCTTTTTCTTTCTTTCTTTCTTTCTTTCTTTCTTTCTTTCTTTCTTTCTTTCTTTCTTTCTTTTTAAATAGCTTTTTATTTTCAAAATACTTGCAAAGATAGTTTTCAACAAACCTTGTGTTCCAAATTTTTCTCTCTCCCTTCCTCCCACCCCCTTCCTCTAGACATCAAGTGATCTACTATATGTTAGATATGTATAATTCTATACATATTTCCACATTTATCATGCTGCACAAGAAAAATCAGATTAAAGAGAGAAAAAATTAACTAAGCCGATTTCTAAGACAAGAATTTTCAGAGAAGGTGCTATCCTATGCTGGCAAAAGGGAGGTTCCTTATCTGAGGGTTTTTTCTAGCAATGAAATCAAAAGTATTCTATAATTCATATTAAGAACTCTGAAGAATGATATCTATTTTGAATATGTATACACTAATTTTAAACAAAGTAGAGATGTTTTTAGTCACACAGTCTTACAAAAATTTATATAAAATATGTGCACAAGAAAGAAACTGAAATTGAAATTAAAGATAAGGGAAAACATTAAACATATACTAAACAAACTCTAAACATCAATATAGATGTCTAAGGAAGGAAGGAACACCATCAAATTGATACAGAGAAAGCAGACTACAGCATGAACTTTGAAGGAAGACAAGTTAAGTGATACATTAGCTTATGGTATTCTGATATATTTCTAAGCCACCAGTAATTGGAGAGGCACATATTTTAAAATCATGTTTATTAGCACATTAAAATTATAGCTTAACAGGTTTAACTTATGTCTTGGGGAGTGGGGGAAAGGAAAGAGGGGAAATAAAATTTGGAATACAATGTTTTGCAAAGGTGAATGCTGAAAACTATCTTTGCACATATTTGGGAAAATAAAATACTATTAAAAGATTTTTTAAAAATAAATTATAACTTAAAAATTACTTCAGGAAAGTTTCCAGGATAAGTTTTTGTTGTTTTTTTAATTTTTTTCTTTTTAAAGCTTTTTATTTTCAAAACATATGCACAAATAATTTTTCAACATTGACTCTTGCATAGCAAGCCTTGTGTTTCAGATGTTCCCCCTTTAACCTCCACTCCCTCCCCTAGATGGCAAGCAATCCAATATATATTATACATGTTAAATACAATATGTGTAAACATATTTATACAATTGTCTTGCTGCACAAGAAAAATCAGATCAAAAAGGAAAGAAAATGAGTAAGAAAACAAATGAAAGCTAACATAAATAAAAAGAGTGAGAATGCTATGTTGTGATCCACTTTTAGTTCCCACAGTCCTCTCTCTGGGTATAGATGGCTCTCTTTGTCGAAAGATCATTGGAACTGGCATCAGTCATCTCATTGTTGGAAAGTCATGTTTATTAGAACTGGTCATCATATGATATTGATTTTGCTGTGTACAATGATCTCTTGGTCCTGCTCATTTCGCTCAGCATCAGTTCACGTACAGGCGTCTCTGAAATCATCCTGCTGGTTGTTTCTTACGGAACAATAATATTCCATAACATTCATATGTCATAACTTATTCAGCTATTCTCCAACCAATGGGCATCCACTCTGTTTCCAGTTTCTAGCCACTACAAAGAGGGCTGCCACAAACATTTTTGCACATATGAGTCTCTTTCCTTCCTTTCATATCTCTTTGCAATGTAAGCCCAATAGAAACACTGTTAGGTCAAAGGATATGTATAGTTTGATAATTTTTTGAACATAGTTCCAAATTATTCTCCTGAATAACTGGATCCATTCACAGTTCTAGGGTAAGATTTTGATACTGTTACTATATCATGCTGTTATTATACCCCATCGACATTCTATGGAAATGTGAGCCTATTCACTCTCCTTTTCTATGAATTCTAGGTATTTTTTTGAAAATGTATCAACAAAAAAATAAAGAAAAGAAAAAAAAAAAGAAAAGAAAATGTATCAATAATTCAATACACATTTATTGTATCTAAAATGTACAAGACAATTTTCTAGGTACTTGATAAACAAAGACCAAAATAAATAAATTCTTTCCCTGAAGGAAGTTATATTCTAGGGGAGATGATCATCTATCTGTTGTTGGAAGAGATGTCAAAAGCCATCCAATCCAACTGCATAATTTTGCACACAAAAGAATGGAGAATCAGTGAGTTCTAGGGACTTGTCAGAGATGCAATTTGAATCCAGGTACATATTTTTTTAGCTACAGAGTCAGGTTTTTTTCTATAGAACCACATTGTCTTCATGACCAGAATTGAAAGTAGATGGTTCTTCAGCTCTAAAGGAGCAACTTACAAGATCTTGGTCTTAGAAAGATGACAAAGAAAGATGAAAAGATGAAAGATGAAGGTTCAAGAGAGTTAATAAGAGCTGCTAAGTGTGGAAATTGGAATCCCAGCTTGTATCTCCACGGGCTCCAGCTTCTTCTATTCTATGATACTGTCTTCAGAACATAAAGCCTGGAAGTGGGCACTTACACAGCACATTTTATCTCATTGTGTACTAGCTTCTTGCCTTTGGGGTAAGAAGTGAAAATGCTATCCCATTTCATCAGGTTCCCACTTCCCTTTTCACTCTCTTCTTTACTGTTTATAGTCTGCATCTGACTTTATCATTCAACAGAAATTGCTCTGTTCAAAATGACCAATGATCTTTTGTGAAACCTTATGGCCTTTTTTTTTTTTTTTTTTTTAATTCTTGAGATCACTCTCTGCTCCTAGATGCCCTCTTCTCTTTAGGTAACATTACTCTCTCATGTTTCTCTTCCTGTCTGAGTAGTAGAGTCTCATGTACCTTTGCTGGATCTTTGGTCATATATGTTAAAGGGTCCTCTAGGGTCCTATCCTGGATCTTCTCTTCTCTGCTCCTATGATTTAATTATCTTCATGCTGATGATTCCAAGTTCTACTCATTTAGCTCTAGCATCACCTAATCTCCACAATGGCATCTGCAACTGCAAATCAGACATCTCAATCTGGATGTCCCATAGGCAATATAAGTTCCAGATGTCCAAAAGTGTTTCCACTCAAACTTTCCCTTTTTCCTAACTTCCATGTTATTGTTGTGGGCTTCACCTAGACTTGCAATTGGGGTGTTATCCTTGACTCCTCACTCTCTCTCAACACACCACCATAATTTTGTGCCACAGTCTGTAGCTTTTACCTTTACAACATCTCTAATAGCTGCCATTTTCTCTCTTTTAATATTGTCTCCATGCTGGTGCAGGCCCCATCACCTCATGGCTGAACTGCTGAAGTAGCCTGCTGGTTGGTCTTTCTGCCTAAAATCTCTATCCATTCTAATCTGCCCTCCACTCAGCTGTCAAAGTGATCCTTCTAAAGGACACATCTGACCCTCGGTCTCTGCCTCTGTCTGTCTCTCTCTCTCTGTCTCTGTCTCTGTCTCTGTATCTCTTTTGTCTGTCTCTCTTTCTCTCTCTCTCTCCTCTCTCTCTGTCTCTGTCTCTGTGTATCTCTGTGTCTCTATCTCTTTCTCTTTCTGTCTCTATCTCTGTCTTTCTCTTTGTCTCTCTGTCTCTGTCTCTGTCTCTCTCTGTGTCTCTCTTCCTCTCTCCCTTCTTCTCTCTCTCTCTGTCTTTTTTTCTTTCTCTCTCTCACACACACACCAACACAATAAACTTCAGTGGATCCCTAAAACCTCCATGATCGAATATGGAGAACTGGCAATCAAAGCCCTTTGCCATCTGATTTCTCTCTACCTTTCCAGTCTTTTTACACCTTACATTGCCACTCCTCCCTACACTCTGTGATACAGGGATGCTGGCCTCTATTCTGTTCCTCATACAAGACACTCCACCTACATTGTCTGTCTCTGGAACACTCTCCTTCTCTGCCTCCTGGCTTCTCTGGTTTCCTTCCAAGTATCAGCTAAGTACCATCTTTGACAAGACATCTTTTCTGATCTTTCTTAATTCTAGTGCTTTTGCTTGATGTTCCTCCTCCCCCAATTTATCCTGCACATAACTTGTGGGTGCACACTTGCATATTGTCTGACTCATCGGACTGTGAGATTCTTGAGAACAGGGGCTCTGTTGCCTTTCTCTCTGTTCCCATCACAATACCTGGTACTTAATTGGTGCTTAATAAATACTTGTTGACTGACATAAATATAAACATAGTATATACACAGTAATACAAAATATATACATAGTAATACAAAGTAATTTCAAGCGAGCAGTTAATAGTTGGGAGCATCAGCAAAGGCCTTGTTTAGGGGGATTTCTGAGCTTTGTGTTGGAGGAAGCTAAGGTTTCTCCATGGTGGAGGTGAGGAAGAAGTACATCCCAGTCCAGATAGCCCATTTGGGCAAAAGCACAGAATTGGTGGTGAAATGTTATGCATAGGGAGCAAGGAGCAAACTAATTTGACTAAAACACAATGTTGGATGGGGAGTGATATGTAATTAGTATAAAGTTGTAGATGAAAACCAAATTATAAAGGCCAACTGGATTTTGCATTTTATTCTGAAGATATAGGGAATTTTTAGGGATTTTGTGTGTGAGTCATATATGTCAACAGGAATATTGATTTGGAAGCTGTGAGGAGAATGAATTGGAAAGAGAAGAGACAAGGCAGGGAGATAAATTGGGGCATTATTGGAACAGTCCAGGCAAGAGTTCATCAGGCCTGAATGAAAGGTGAGCTTGTGGACATAGCAAGCAAGGGGGAGGTGTGAGTTCTCATAGCAGAGTACTCAAGTCAGTTAAATGTTGGGTATAATTTATATGTCCTCACATTAATATTACGTGGGGCTTGATTACCTCATAAAATCATAGTTATAGAGGTATAGTTTTAGAGGAAACACTCAAGGAATAAGTAGCCACAAGGTCAAGTCCTTGGGAAGATTCCTCTAAATTCCTTGGGGGCAAGAAGCTGTCTGTGTTCTATCAGTATGTTCACTTGCCTCTAGCAGCAATCGATCACAGTGTAAGATAGTACTCAAGGGCTATCTCTGTATCCAGGGATATTGGCATATCTGGAGACAACTGGAGACACTGGAGACAACCTGTTCAGGGCATGACATTAAAGAAAGCCACAGAGTGCTTCATCATCAATAATGTTGTATTAAATTGAGATAAATGTTCATTGTCCTTGAGAAAGTATTGGGCCTTAAATATTTAGAAAAAAGACATAAAATCAGTGTCACATTTCAAGAGACACCACATGAACCCAATAGTTCTAGCTGTCTCTCTCTCTCTCTCTCTCTCTCTCTCTCTCTTTAAATATAATGGCATTCTTAGGAGACTAATTCTAAAAGGAACATATTTGAACATGCAATGACATTTAAAACAAAAGGGCTAGAGAAGCATAAATGAAGAGGAAGCATTGTTAGAATTATACTTCATCTAAAATATATATCAAAACATAATGTTAAAAACAACTTATTTAGAACCTATTATTTTTGGCATCCAGACACACTGCTGTAAATGGTGTTGCCTAGCAAAATAGAGATATATGTGATCTCAAATTCTTTTTCTTTTAAAAATAGCAATTATTAACAGAGGCAGAGAATTAAAAAAGAGACTTAAATTTGTCAAATGTATTTGCCATTGTCCCAGAGGAGGTCCTTTATGAAGGAGAGATCCCTAATAGGTGGGGCAGGCTTACAGATACTTCTTTTTGTAAATGACATGGTTCTATTAGCGTCAAGCTTCAGAATATTCTAGAACCTCCTAAGTGAGATCCACCATCATACAAAAGAGTTTGGACTAGCACTTTCAAAAGGAATTCAAAAATTCAAAAGGAAAATGCCTTTTGTTCAATGTGTAATAAAGTTCGAGCCTATTGGGCTTGATTTATTAGTGTAAGTATATATACACACATATATACATATATACATGCTACCTCCACTCTACTCCCCTACATACACACATACACACATACATGTAAAGGTATCTGTGCATATGTATATATGTATGTATGTATGTATAAATTACACATACATCTAATATAGGCACTGCCTATAAAAATGAATTTGCCTAGAACTACATAAAAGGAAAAATAAGCTATATTGCATTTGTGAAATCATATAATACTATTAATAACCCCAAGCTTCACCTTGAAACAAAAAGCCATTTTTGGTAACAAGTAGTGTGACAGGGCAGAGAAGGCTGTCCTTGGAGTAAGAAAGAACTGAGTTCAAGCCTTATCTGTGAAACATATTGGTTATGTGATCCTGAGCAAATCAGTAATGACCCAATGCCCCAAGCAAATTACTAAGTCTATATATTACAGACAAATTGACAAACTACATTGTTGGAGGGAGTTTATACACTGGGAAGACTCCACATTGATGAAATCCCAATTGTGGGACAAAAAAACCAAAAAGTATTCTGGTAATGCTTTATGACTATGTATCATTAAATACCATAATTTCTGAGAAATCAAAATTGCAGGTCACCAAGAGATATAATATGGCATATCACCTACCAAGTATTATATGCAAACATGGCATAAAAAAATCATCCAAGAGATGTATAACTGGGAAAGGAAAATAAAGAGTGAAGGGTGGCTGGTAAAGTTCATGCCATCTACATAGTATTAACAGACTTTTTCAAAAGCTTCAGCATATGACGGATCCCACATACAGAATTTATGGGAAGATGTGAACAAAATCTCAACAGATGGAAAGGAATAAATGGATTATGATTCCTATAGAAGAGAATGAAGCTCCAGTGGAGGAAATGTAAAAATAATCTAATTTCTTATCAATGACGGTTACTGCATATTTCTGGTGTAGATGATCTGGGGAATGCCTCTTAAATTCTATGATTTTTCAATCTCCCACTATCATTATCCTGAAATCCTTATTCATGCTAAAACTACATGATACCTCAAAAACTTGTAGATGAGTTATTTTATGATTATTTTTAAAAGTAATATTCCTATTTCACTCAGACTGAAAAGGGAGGGGACTACTCATGAGCCCAATTCCCATAACTAATTGGGACAGAAGCTTTTACTTTTCCATCACAGAATTAGTATGGTTCACCCTTCCTTGGATAACTTGCTTGCCATTAGATTGTAAGATCCTTGAGGGGAAGAGTTGCCTTTTTGCCTCTTTTTATATCACCAGCACTTAGCAGTGATTGGCACATAGAAAGTACTTAATGTTTATTAACTAATTGAATGATTGATTTGGTGGCCTCCCTGCTCCTAAGGACTCCAAATTATTTTAAAATCAATGAATAAATGCTGAAAAAATGTGACTTGTGCAATACTAGTAGGGCAGGGTTTAAAATATTTGATGGAGGCAAAGCACAGCTGGTTTTCCCATCCCCAATTTCAGATATCATTACCAAAAGATTTTTCTCCCAAGTAGTTTGTTTTACATAATAAGCACTTACACTTTGAGACTGGTTGCTATTTTATTCTTGGCAATGAAATAAAGGGAAATTAAGATGTTTTTAGAGTTGACAGTCTTCTGTTTGAATATGAATGCCAAGTTCCTCTTAAAATTATATGATCTAGATAACATAGCAACTGTGAGGGAAAAATGAAGTGAAGAAGGGCTATATTAGCCCTCTGTCCTTATTAGATACTTGTACACAAATTTTGAGTGAGGATTCACAAACTTTTACCCTGTGGTATTTTTGTTTCCATTACCATATTATTGATATTATTTATGAGAGTGAATTATGTCTTATAAGGCAAGAAACATCCATCGATCCTAATCCCTTAAAAAGAACAGATTATGCCCAAACAAAATTGGATCGTATATGTTCAGAACCTTTCATTTTCCTCCCTCTAAATCATCCTTTAGATGAATTCAACATAGTTGACTAGTGACTAGCTTCCTACAAAGTTTAGGAAGAAAAATATTGAACATATTGAGTTTAAGATGTCTACTGGACATCCTTGACGAAAGGCACTATTTTTTGCCTAGTGTTTAGCACAGTGTCTGGCACAATAATGTTTGTTAATTGATTGTTTAAAAACAAAATAAATTAGTCACTTCTTACAAGAAGCCTTTCTTGATTTTCTCATTTATCGCGCTGAAATTACACACACACACACATACACACACACACTGCTGCAGGAAAAAATAAGTAATTTGAAGATAGGTCTGTGTTGGTTTTGAATTCTCAAATGGGGTCCTGGAGAATGGAATGCATTTGAAACAACTCAATAACAAAATTTCCTAGCACCTCGGACGGAGGCACTGAGCCTTGTAGGGCACTTATTAAAAAAAATTTAGTAGAGGGGGCAGATAGGTGGCACAGTGAATAGAGCACCAACCTTGAAGTCAGCAGGACCTGTGATGTCAGACACTTAACACATCTTAGCTGTGTGATCCTGGGCAAGTCACTTAACCCAAATTGCCTCAGCACAAAAAAAAAAAAAAAAAAAAAAAAAAGAAAAGAAATAAAGAAAATTTCTTTCACTGACCCAGCCCAGACCAACAACCTGATTAGCCACTATCTATTCTTCCTTTGTCCTCAATGAGCTGCCTTCCTTTGTGCCATTAGTTTCTGTGGGCCTTGCCTCTAGTACTGCCCTCTAATTGAATTCCCTGGCTACCATATTATTGATTCTCATGAAACTTTAGCACCTGCAAACACAGAGATACAAGGCTTTATAAAGAATTGTATTTGAAAAGCTTCAAAACCCTGGCAACAAATTTTTTCCCTCCCCTCTCTTAAAATAGAGATTTGGATTTTCACCCTATGAGTCTTGAGTGGGAAAACTGTATTTGGGGGTATTGTTTCTTAGAAATCTATTACACAGATAGATAATTGCCGGGAGGAAACATAGATTTTTTTCTTCTCTGTGGAATCCTTGAAGGAAAATGAGGAACTAGAGAAAATTCTTTACTCAGGATATATAATCAAAACCTATTTATGAGATCACTCAGAGTTCACCTTGGGATTAAAGCACTACTCAGGTTTTCCATGTCACACTAAATTGCCAAGTTCTTTCACTTCTGGGCTACTACAGGATAGGAAGGAGCCAGGAAGTCAAAACCCAGATGATATAACACTACATCCTTGGAGTCATCAGAAGTTTCCAGGGAGAGCTCTGGAAAAATGTTTTCTGGAATGGCTCCCTTTGGGTTCATTAAGTTTCCACCAAACCTGGCATATAATAAGTGCTGAATATTTAAATACTTGCTGATTTATTGAGTAAGATTCATTTTATTTCTTCTTTGTTTTTCTAGTGTTTCTGGTCAAAGTAGAAGCATTTTAAATAATTCTAGATTTCACTGAGTAGACTTTGTAGTATTTCTAGGATTGGTACAATTTTGTACAACATTATTGGTAGATAGAAGCATCTGGAGAACATTGCTATTAATAATGAACCATCTGCTTGGATTCTGAACAGAACATTTACATGTCACCGGTGAGCATTTAGCTAAGCATATAGGTTATCCTGCTTTATACTTTGATTCATATTACTAAGTATTCAGAACATGAACAAAATTATCTCTAGTTGTGTTTGTCCTCAAGTTTTGTACTATTTTAATAGTACAAGTAAATTGTACAATTTAATAATCTAACATTAATAGTACAGTGTTCCCTAATTGATAGAGAGTTGGTATTGGACTCAGAAAACCCTGCATTCAAGTTCAGCCTTTGACACACAGTCAGTTAGTCAACAAGAATGAAGTCCTTGCTATGTGCGTAAAGTGCTTAAACTGGGGATACAGAGAAAGGCAAAAACATATTCCTTCCCTTCAAGGGGAATTCATTCTATAATAATTCTATAATACATTCTAATGTAGAAAGAGGGGACCCAGACAAGTCAAAGAAAAAAAAGGGAAATGACTTGCTTGAGAACAAAATTGGTTTGAGGGATTTTTTTTTTGAAAGTCAAATGCTCTTTAAAAATCAATCATACGCAGAATGAAATTAAATATTATTTATGTTCTCACTTATGTAACTAGAAAAATATAGTCTTCTTGGGAAAATTGTCTATAAAACTTTCCTTCTTTATATTTAATTATTATTATTCTATCCTTACTGAGAGCATAGAGGATTTTCTTTAAATCTTATTTTTTCTTATAATAGCATCTTTATATAGATGGAAAAGTTATAATAAGGATCAATATTTGCCCTTGATGGTAATGATCACTGAATCATTTCTAATCTTTTCCAGTCTTATGGAATCTTTCCTTCTTTGAGAAATCCTGAAAATAAGTTCCTGAATAGACTTACAATTATATTACCTCTAGGAAACAACTCTCCTATATATATTTATTTAGGTCCAGGTATCCTCCCTAACTTCAGCTTTTTAAATACGTGACACATCTGGTACTGAGAGTACAGATTTGATATTTCAGCTATTATCTGGTCTATTTTGACGACACTTTGTCTTGTTTTTAAGCAATCAATTAACAAACATTTATTAAGTATTTACTATGTGGCAGACACTATACTAAACATTAGCCAAAAAATAGTGCCTTCCATCAAGGATGTCCAGTAGACATCTTAAATATGTTCAAAATTGAATTATTTTTCTCCCTAACCTCTTTCCACATCTGAAATTCTACATGGCAACACCATCTTCCCAGGCCCTCAGTCACACAACCTAGGAGACATCTTGGACTCCTCACCGTCTCTCACTACAAGATCTAATGATTTCATTTTTGAAACAACTCTCCAACATGCTCCTTCCTCTTCCTTAACATTGCCCTCACCCTAATACAGGCTCTCATCATATTATTGCTAGATTACTACAATAGTCTGTCAATTGGCCCACTTTAAGTCTCATACCACTTAAATCATTCTTCATTCAGCCACTAAAATGATTTTTCTAAAGTGTATGTCCAAACATACTCCATACCAATAAACTGCAGGACTTCTCTATTGCCCTTAGGATTAAATACAAAATACTCTGTCATTCAAAGCCCACCATAATACAGACACCATTATCCCCATGTACCTACCTTCCAGCCTCCCTTCACTTTATTCCTCAATGCATATTCTTCAGTGACACAGGGTGTTCCATGAATGACACTTCATTTTTCAGCTCTGGACAGTTTCTCTGGCTATCTCCCTCATTTGACATATTCTCCTTTCTCCATTTTGAATACGGATTTCCCTGGCTTCCTTTAAGTCCCAACTAAAATCCCATCTTTTCCTGGAAGTAAAACTGATCCCTCTTAATTCTAATCCATTCCCTCTGTTAATTATTTCCTAATTATTTTGTATATGTCTTTTTTTGTACATATGTGTTTTCATATTTCTTCTCTCATCAAATTGTAAGATCTTTCAGGACAAAATCTGTCTTTCCTTTTCTTATTTGTCTCCCCAGAACTTAGCATAGTGCCTGATGGATAGTGGGTACTTAATAAGTATTTATTGAATTAAATTGGAGTCTAATTAACATTTTTTAATCTTGATTTAGTTTCAGTATAATTTCAGTATAATAGATTTCCTTTGTAATATTTTGTTTTAAAACATTATTTAAAAACATTTTATTCTGACAAGGAGGTTGATAGGACTTCACTACATTTCTATCAAAGAGATCCATAATACACACAAAAGCTAAGAATCCTTGCTCCAGAGACTGTCTAATAAAAAATATCTCCTTTTATATTTGAGGACACTGATGCTTTCTCATGATAAAGATGACCAAAATAATAATAGGTCGAATTTACACAGAACTTTAAGATTTACAAAGTAGTTTATGGATTTTATCTCATTTAATCCACACAACAACCCTGGAAGGTAGGTGTTATAACTATTCTCATTTAACATGTGAGGAAACTGAGCCTCAGGGAGAGATATGTGTCATATAATTATTGGGTGCTAAGGGGGGGAGCATTTAAACTCAGATTTTATTGCCCCTATTTCCAGTGCACTATCTGGTGTACCACTTGCTGCCTAATCTTATGGAGAAGACTTTGTTAAATGATTTATGTTGAATACATATAATTTTTATTTTGTTAAGATATATCAAACATGAGGGTTTTTAAAACTAAGTAATGCTGTGTAAATTTTATTTTTTCCCTTTAATTTCATTCATTTAATCTTATTTTCACCCTAAAATTAACTTAAAGTTTATATAGTTTTAGAAACATAGTGAAACTTTAAATTTGCTATATGTTATAACTTCTCCACTACTAAACAGAGTTTAAAGGCAATTTGTGTGAAGGAAATTATTAAGTTTATTTTTATAACAACAATGTACAAATTTTTAAATTTAGTTTAGTGAGCAAGTTTCAAAGATTGAAAGTTCCTCTCTGTCCCCAGGTTCTAAACTCTGAATGATAGCCTTCATCTTTGCCCTCTATTACTTTCAGATTCCCACCCCTACTTCTGCCTCCACCCTGTCCACTTCCTATTTTCACTCAGCACATGTGTCCTTGGCCAGGCCTTTCTTGGCAGGACTGGACCAATGACTGGAAGGCATATTCAGTATTCACTTAGCTAATCCTTTGTCCTTACCCTAAACTTAGGGTAATGTTAGTTTACTGAAATTAGAATGTAAAGCAGAAGTGTAGTCTAAAATAATCATTTTAGGGAACTATTGGGGAATATCTAGCAGTATGCAAATAATTTTAAACTATTCTGGGTTTTAGGACTAAGCTAACTTACTACTTTATAATGTGGGCATATTGTAAATGAAATTAATTATAAATTACAAGTATTCAATGAATATGGGAATTAGACTCTAAGGTTCCTTATGGTTATAGAATTATGTGAGTCTATAAAACCTTAAAACAGAATAGTTTATAGTCTTAGGCAGCAATAAATGACTAGGGCTAACATGCAAGAGAGTAATATAATTTTTATCAAACTATGACAAAAGTTACCACATATTAGTAGTTACATTATTGTTATGCCATGCCAATAAATGTCAGTGTCTATGATGTGTTAGGTTGTTTTCCCATCTCTAGTAAAGTAGCAAAGTGATGTTTATTTTTCTATTCTGTCTTTTCAAAGATTTATAACTTTTATTCCTATAATTTTTGCATGTCCCAGTACTTCAGCTGTGCTGATTTTATTGTTATATAGGAGGTTTGTACTGAGTCATCAGCATATGAAGAAGTGATAGATGGGCATTAGAAAGCAGTTGGCTCATGTGGAAATCCATATAGATGCATTTCATGAGCAAGAGAGACAAGATTTATGAGAAGAGAGTCAGTGGTGAGCATGAGAATTGTAAGAGAGAGAAAACAAGTCCTGAAACAATGTCAGAATGAGAGGTTAGGCAAGACTTCAGAATTCTGATGGGATCAAGAACGCCTTGGTTTGCAAGCTTGGTTGCAGCTCTGTGATTTGGGCAACTTACCACACTTTCATTTTCCTTGCTGTCATAGAATGATAATAGCTACCTCTCCCTTTCTTTTTGGGATGTGCTAAGGGTAAATGAGATAACAGATGTAAAAGTTATTTAAAATAGGGTACATATAGAAATCTAGGTGCTGACATACCCAGAGAAAACCACAAATTTATTTTTATTTTCAAGAAGAATAGTTCTTAAGAAGGGCAAAATGGTTCAGTGGAGGGAATCTTGACTTTGGAATCATAAAGCCTGGCTCTGTCATTTATTTATTACCTGCGTAACTTTCCAGATCACCTCTCCTCTCAGTTTCCTCATATATAAAATGAGAGTGTTGGTAAGAGAGCTTCAAAAATCCCTTCCAGCTTTAAATCTTTACTCTTAAAATCACCCTCTGATACATATATCTTTTTTTTTTTTTTTTTTTTTTTTAACAAGGCCTTTGACTTTACTGATATTGGTAACATTCAGTGAGGAAAGGAACCAATGCAGACTAGCTTTTTCTCTGTGCAGAGAAAAGCACAGAGAAAGGAAAATGTTCTGACATATGGGCTACTTAGATCCAGAGGGTAGAGCAGAGTGTGGGACCTGAAGAGAAAGGTGGCTGGAAGCTAAGCAAGGGCTATTTCTTTAAGAATTCCTTCGGATCTTGCTGAGATTCCTGCTTCCCACTGAAAAGAAGCCCACCCAATAGTCCACCCAGCCTCTGAATGAGTGGAGGGAAAAGAATGAATAGGGTATTACAGGAAATATAAGGAAATAGTAGAAACACAAATTATCAAAAGAAAAAGTGAATAAAAGCCTAATTTACAAACCTAAACCAATAGGTAGTATCCTAAAAATGGAGATGAAGTGGGGAGGGAAGGGGAAAGCAGGGCAATGAATAAAGCCTTCAAAGAGAAATAAAAAGCATGTTGAACAAGCATTATAAAATAAAGAAGAGTGAATATATATTCCCTAGTGAAAGATATAATCCTGTGGATTCAAAGATCTAGACGGTAAAGAACAATTGCAAAAAATTCCAGAATGGTTCAGAAGTAAAATAAAATTCATAAAAGTAGAAATTAGGAATGAATTTAGATCTGATAATAAAGCTTTCAATGCACAAGTTAAAACAATTAGCAGAGTTGGAAAATTGAAAATATGGTAGAGAATTTTTCTGAAAAAATAGAAGTTGTGAGCAAATAACAGATGTGGAATACAAAAATACTGAATTGAAAGAAAATTTGGCAGAAGAGAAGTAAAAGACAACTACATTAAAAGTAACCAACACTAGCCTTACTTGCCAACTGAAGTAAAAAATGTCAGCCAAAGACAATAGCAGTTTAGAATACAAAGTCATTATAAAATCTTATGGAGAAGTAGGATGGAAAATTATGAACAGTATTGCCTCATAAAACAAAGAAAAGCAGTGGATATGAAAACCAATTTAAAGAAAGCTTAGTGAGAGATCCAAATGTTAGTCATGTGATGTAATTCAATCCTGTACAATTCTTCAAGACCCTGTGACTATATTGTCTGTGGTGCTTTCTTAGCAAAGATAGTAGAGTGGTTTGCCATTTTCTTCTCCAACGAATTAAAGCAAATAGATTTTCAATGATTTACCTAGGGACACACAAATAATAAGTATCTGAAGCTGGCTTTGAACAGAGGTCTTCCTGACTCCAGACCCAAGCCATCAGATTGTGCTCACCACAAGTCAATCTCCCCCCTCCCTTACCCTCTTCCTTTTTTTCTTTTCTCCCTTGCTTTCCCCTTCTCTCTTCCTTCTTTCCCTTTCTTTTCATCCTTTTCTCTGCTTGTCACAGGTGAGGACTCCACTACACATTTTAGGACCTATTTTGAGGAAGGCCCAGGTATCTTCAAAAGACTGAGGAAAGACTATAAAAATGGCCTAAACAACAGTTAGGAAAAGAATGAAGGAAGTGAGATGATTGAGTCAAAAAGAAAAATGAGTGGGATGGGGAAGAATGTGATCATACTGTAAAAATATCTTTAGAGTTACTTATTCATAGTAATCACTGAGAGAAAGAATACATCAAGGAAAACTGTGCTGATATCCTAGAACCAGAGAGTAAAATAGTCATTGAAAGAATCCACAGATCACTTCCTGAAAGAGGCCCCAAAATAAAAACACCAAGGAATATTGTAGCTAAATTCCACAATTATCAGAAGTAGGAAATACTACAAGTAGTTAGAAAGAAATAACTATTGAGGAGCCACACACAATCAGGATTACCCAGGACCTAGCAGTTTCCACATTAAGGGAGAGCCTGGAATATGATATTCCAGAAAGCAAAGGATCTTTGACTACAACCAAGAATTAATTACCCAGAAAAACTGAGCATTACTTTCAGGGGAACAGATGGACAATCAATAAAATAGGGGCTTTTCAATAATTTCTGATGAAAAAACCAGAGCTGAACAGGAAATTTGATCTTCAACCCAAGACTCAAGAGAAGTTTTTGGTAAAAGAAAAACAACAACTATCATTTGGGGTTGGAATTTTTTTTTTAAGGCAATTGGGATTAAGTAATTTACCCAGTGTCGAACAGCTAATATATGTTAATTGTCTGAGGCCACATTTGAACTCAGATCCTGCTGAATTCAGAGCCTCTATGCACTGAGCCATTAACTGCCCCAATAGCTATTTTTTTTTAAAGGTTAAAATGTTTACATCTCTACATGGGAAGATGATACATGTAACTCTTAAGAATACTAGATTTAGACTGATGCAAAGGAAGTGTAAATTAAGAGTTGGGGAAGCATTTTTGAATGACTCGCAATTTGGAAACATTTGTCTACAAGAGATTTAGAATCTCATTTATTTGAATCTATTAGAAACTGATGACTCTCTGACAGTAAATTCTTCCCCTTGTCTGGAATACTCCCTCATTATCCCTTTTTATATATACCAATTTGATCTATCAATCAATAGATACTATTCAGTACCTACTGTATGCTAGGCTGGGAATGCGAGTACAGAGAATGAAACACTCTCTAATGGGGGAGATAACAAATACATATATAAAAAATAGACTGAATAAATATAAAATTAATCAATATGAATATACAAAAAGAAGTTCTATGCAAGGGAGTTTGGGAGGGAGAGTACTAATAGTTGGGGAAATCAGTAATAGCTTCTTACATAAAATGGTGCTTGAAAGGAGTCTTAAAGGGAGGGAAGGAGAGAGAGTACATTCCATGCATGTGAGACAGTTGCTGCAAGGGTGGAGATAGGAAGTAGGATGTTGTATATGAAAAACAGACAGAAGACAAGTTTGGCTGGAGGGCAACTAATATCCAGTGTACCTAGACAGACAGGCTAAGGCCAGGTTGGGTAGGGTTTTAAAAGCTATTCAAAGAAGTTTATATTTGATCCTAGAGGTTGGTTGAGTGGAGGGAGTCACATGGGCAGATCTGTTTTTAAGGAAAATTTCTTTGGCAGGACAGTATAGGATGAACTGAAATGAGAAGAAATTTGAGACAGTGAAACCAATGAGGAGGATGTTCAGTAATCGAGGCAAGAAGTGATGGAGTCCTAAATAAAGAAGTCGAATCCTGTAAAACTCAATTCCAATCTGCCTTTCTTCTGGAAGCCTTGCCTGACACCTTCCCATTCCTCCTTAGGAGCAGTTTTCTCTTTCATATCTCACATAAGTCAATTCAGTACAACTCAATTCAATTCAACAAGTATTTATAAAGAGTCCTATCATATACAAAGCCTTTCCTGATACTAAAAATACAAAGAGAAAAGCAGCATAATCCCTCAAGAAACTCATATTCAAATGGAGAACTACACAGAAAAGTAAATGTGAAGTCATTTGAAGAAGGAGTCAGGGAAAGAAATCCAAGCTATCTTCATAAAGGAGGTAGCTTAGAAGAAAGATAAGGATTTAAGAATTCTGAAAGAAAGAGATAAAAAGAAATTGCATTCCAGCAACAGGAGATGCCTTAGACAAGAACACCAAGGTAGGAGATGGAATGTCAATTTGAGGAAACAGTAATCCATTAGTGTAAATAAGGCTAGAAGAGTAGTTCTGAGGCAGATCAATCAATCAACCAGCATTTATTAAGCTCTTATTTTGTGCCAGGCATGGTGATTTATACAAGTTTTAAAAGCCAGGCTGAAGAGCTTGTATTTTATCTGAGAGGCAATAGAAAGCAAAGGTTTTCAAGCAAGAGAGTGATGGTCTGAAGGGAGTGGTTTAGATCCTTGAATCCTAGATTTTCATTGATTATGAGCTGTTGTGAAATTTTAAATCAGATGGCAAGTCTTATTTGGTTGCTGTAACATGAACTGATTTGGGCCCACTCTCTGGGAGCTGGACAAGGCACACCTCTTCCCTACCCCTTCCAGGGTTCTCAGGGACCTTGGGAGATTTGGAGTACCTCTTTCCTCTACCATCAACTCCAACCCCCTTTGGCTGTGTTCACCCCTTTCCCTTTCACTCATTATTTTTAGGGGATCAATAACTAATGCCCTAGTTCCATTTAACAGCTTAAAGGTATCAGTGTTGCGCTGACTGTGAAACCCAGATTATGGATTGACAAAATACCAAGGAAGGTTCCACTTTTTTCATACTTTAGGATGTTAGCTTCAAAATCTGAACTCTGGAAAAATGGTATACCAAGGAACCCTCTGAATCTTTCCTGTTGCTTCCCTCATTCATCACTGAGATTCCCAAGAGCCAAGAGAGTATAATTAAAGTTGGTAGGCCATTTTGAATGCTTCTGCAACCAAGGGACCTCCTTTTCCATCAGTTACAGAATACCTACTCATACTCCAAGTCTTCTTTTTCAAGGCACTTCCTTACACATTATCACAATTCTCCCAGAAGCAGCTTCCGAGCATCCCTCATGTGGAGATATGCCATCTCAGGGGGTCTGGACATACTCCAGACATTCATTATATTTCATATAGTTCATAGTAAATCATTTATTTATAATTCATGAGTATATTATATATATACTTATAATTCATAAGTAAATCAATTCATTTTAAAAGCTTTCATGTGAATTTGAAGGGTATCAACCTCAATCTCATTCATATAGAAGATAACTAAATCTCATAAAGTTGAGGTATCTACTCCATTCAGCAAGAAGCCTGCTCAGTGGAGTTATGATTGAAAGAAGGAAAATCTGGTCATGAACTATCACAGAATCTTTTAAGTTATTGCAGTTACTTTAGATGAACATTGATTTGTGTATCAACATCGATCAAATGAGATAATATCTGTAAAGTGCTTTGTGAATTTTAAAGTGCTATAAAATGTTAGCTATTATTATTGGAAATAATGATTTATATCTTGAATAATTCTGCACTAAACCATTTTGGTAGGTTAAATAACCTTGAAGTCCTTTTCAATATTACCTACCCTTAATTTATTCTATAATTTGATAGAAATTTCATGGTAACTTCATAGGACCCTATCTTTAGATAGAGAGAAACCTAAGAAGTCATTTGTATTGTCCAAATCTCTCATTGGATATCTAAATCCAAAATCTTTTTACAGAAGAAGTATCTGAGTCTCAGAGAAGTTTAGTGTTTGTTCAAGGTCCCACAGCAATAAGTAGATGGATTGGACCTCAAATTCAAGATTATACTCCAAATCCAATACTTTCCACTCTATCACATAATCTCTCCTAAAAACAGTTTTGAAAAGTTAGTTGCAAAAATACCTACCCAACCAAAACCATTTGATCATCTCTAATTGTAAAACTGTGAGTATCTCCTTTACCCCTCCAACTGTGTTCCATGACAAGGAAGGAAGGAAGGAAGGAAGGAAGGAAGGAAGGAAGGAAGGAAGGAAGGAAGGAAGGAAGGAAGAAAATAAACATGTATTGAGCACTGCTATATTCCATGCACTGTGATAAGTACTTTACTGACAGTATTTTATTTGATCCTCACAACTATCCTGACAAATATATGCTACTATATATTGTCCTCATTTTTTGCATTTGAGGAAACTGAGGCAGACGAGGTTAAATGACTTGCCTAGGATCACACAACTAGTAAATCTATGGGGTCATATCTGAACTCAGGTCTTCCCAACTCCATAACCAGATCTATTCACTGGTAACACTACAGACCAAGAATACAAGCTCACACATGCTTCAGTTAAACCAACAGAATACTCACAGAAATACAAATTTTCAGGAAAATTTTAAAAATGAAATCAGTTGAGCTTATTTTATTAAAACTGATGATGGATTTCAGGGCCTGAATAGACAAACACTCCTATTTCACAGACCTGTGCTATCCTTTTTCAATAGCAGGAAGACAGTTAAAAAGTCATCACTAAAAATTAGTAATATGATAAAGAGGAGCAGGCAAATGTAGAATGCAAATGTAGAGTTTTTAATGTCAGTGTTCCCTCTCCATATTTTCTCACTGCTTTCTCAATCATTAAATACAAGTATTTGCAGGGACTTAAGCATTATGGAATGTCTGAGTCCTGTGGTTTGTGATAGATGAAGACAACTAGATAGAATTCAGAGACAGCATAACAAAGTTGCTGAGCTGGATGAAAGAATTGAACCTACCTTTTAAGTCTCACCTCCTGCTACTTTCCTTTAAAAGCTTGTACTACAAGGGCATAGAACTCTTTCCAGACTAAGCCCCCTACCTAAACTCTCCAGGTTCTTTCTCTCCCTGACTGGTATTTGTTTTCTCATTACATCTGCACACATGCTGATTGATTGGTATAATTCTCTAAAGATGTGGCCTTGTAACTATAATTCATTTTCAGGGTCCTATAGAAATCTCTGGTGTAGTGAAATGCATACATACATTTATATCTATCTCTATATATACATAAACACACATTTGCATTTATCTCGTTATTAGTGATTTCAGAGCATTCTTTCCTATGGATTGTTAATAGTTTTCAATTCTTTTATTACATCATATTTCTTGATCAATATTGGTTGTCTATATATTAAATACCAAACTCTCCTACCTGGGAAATTTGATGCAGAGATTTTCCCCCCATAGTTTGCTACTTTCCTTCTTAATCAGGATGAATTATTTTGTTTGGGCAAAAGCTTTTCAATTTCATACAACCACAGGCATGAGGAAACAAAATGATCATTCTTTGAAAATGATATGATGGAATACTTAGAGAATTAATCAACTAAAAAAACTAGTCAAAATAATTAACAATTTAGTAAAGTTGCAGAATATAAAATAAATTCACATAAAGCTTCAGTATTTCTATATATTATCAACAAAGTCCAGCAGCAAGAGATAAGAAGAGACATTCCATTAAAAATAACTGCAGGCAATATAAAATACTTGAGAGTCTACCTGCCAAGATAAACTCAAAAACTGTATGAACACAATTACAAAACACTTTTCACATAAACAAAGTCAGAGCTGAACTAAAAAAAAATTACTTATTCAAAGTTCAAGCTAACATAATAAAAACAATAATTTTATCTAAATTAATTTAATTATTCAATGCCATGTCAATCAAATTACCAAAAAAAATTTCTAGAACTAAGAAAAAATAATAACATTCATTTGGGAGAACAAAAGACCAAGAATTTCAAGGGAATTAATAGGAAAAAATGTGAAGAAAAGTGGCCTATTTTTTTTTCCCTTGAGGCTGGGGTTAAGTGACTTGCCCAGGGTCACACAGCTAGGAAGTGTTAAGTGTCTGAGACCAAATTTGAACTCAGATCCTCCTGAATTCAGGGCTGGTGCTCTATCCACTGTGCCACCTAGCTGCCCCAAAAGTGGCCTATTTATATAAGATCTCCAACTATATTATAAAGCAGTAATCATCAAAACAATTTGTACTGGCTTATAAATAGAGTGTTGGATCAGTGGAATAGATTAGATATATAAGCTACATAGCAGTGATTAGTAGTAGTTATCAATAAATGACTAATTTACTATTAGTCATTAGTAAATGTCTAATAATCTAATGTTTGATAAAAAGCAAAGCTATAAGCTTTGAGGACAAGAACTCACTATTTGACAAAAACTGAAAAGTAGTTTACCAGAAACTATGTATAGACCAGTATCTGACTATATAGACCAAATGGCTACTTGATTTAGATGTAAAGGGTGATATCAAAAGCATATTAGAAGATCATGGAACAGTTTGCCTGGCAAATCTATGGATAAAGGAAGAATTTGTGACCAAATGAAATAGGGAACACTAAGAGATATAAAATGGATGATTGTAATTATATTAAATGTGTGAAGTTTTTTGCACAAACAAAACCAATGAACCCAAGATTAGAAAGAAAAAAGAAAATTGGAGAACAATTTTTATAGCAAATTGTCTCTGATAAAAGCTTCATTTCTTAAATATAGAGAAACTGAGTCAAATTTATAATGCAAGTTATTCCTCAATTAATAAACAGTCACAGAATGTAAAGTATATGAACAGGAGTTTTTCAGACAATCAAAGTGATCTGCAAGCATGAAAAAAAAAGTTCTATATCACTATTGATTAGAGAAATATGAATTAAAATAACTTTGAGGTACCACCCATACCTATCATATTGGCTAATAGGACAAAAAAGGAAAGTGAAATATGTGGGAATGTGGGGAAAATTGGAACACTAATAATGTACTATTGAAATTTGAAGTGATCCAACCATTCTGCAAAACAATTTGGAACTATGTTCAGAAGACTATAAAACTGTGCATATCTTTTGACCCAGCAATATCACTACTAGTCTATATTTCAGAGAGATTTAAAAAAAAAAAAAAGGAAAAGAATCTATTTGTGTGGCAAAGAATTGGAAATTGAGGGAATGCCTATCAATTGGGGAATGGCTAAGCAACTTGTAGTGTATGATTGTAATGGGATACTACTGTGCAATAGGAAATAATAAGCAGAATGATTTCAGAAAAACCTGGAAAGACTTACACAAACTCATGCATAGTGAAGTGAGCAGAACCAAGAGACCATTGTACACAATAACAGCACTACTGTATGACAATCAATTGTGAATGATGTAGCTATTCTCCGCAATACAATGATCCAAGTTGAGGCCAGTTCCAATGATCTTGTGATGAAGTGAGCCATCTGAAAGTGGATCATTATAGCATTTTCACTCTTTTTGTTGTTTGCTTGCATTTTGTTTTCTTTCTCATTTTTCCCCCTTTTGATCTGATTTTTCTTATGAGGCACAATCACTGTAGAAATATGTATAGAAGAATTGCACATGTTTAGCATATATTGGATTACTTGCCATTTAGGAGAGGAGGGTGGGAGGAAGGGGGGGGGGAATTGGCGCACAAGGTTTTGAAAGTGTCTATGTTGAAAAATTATCCATGCATGTGTTTTGAAAATAAAAAGCATTAATAATAATAATAATAATAATAATAATATACCATTAACTTAATCATCAAACTTAATTAACCAAGAAGGCAAAAGCAGAATAATCAAAACATAACCGTCTACTATAAACTATAAACCCAAGTCACACTCCCCCTCCAATGTACACGATAGTCATGGAGAGAGGATTAGAGTAAACATAAATGTTCATAAAAAACCGAAACAGTAGGAAATACTAGTATTACTAGTTACAACCTAGACTGAATACCTGCATGTCTGTAGTCTGTTTAGAGAACAGTGAGAATGCTCCTCTTGTCAGGTCTGCTGAGCATCATAAAACCATTTCTCTGATATTTTGAACCAATGAAGCAATGTTGAGCTCTTTTAACTAATTGTAGCCTTAGGGATCTTCAGAGCTTTACAGATTTGCTTCTTTGGCTAGGTATTAAGGCAGCATGACTTTCTCTTAAGGGGAAAAAATTCCCTTTCAGTTCTTTTCTCTCTAGGCTTCGAGAGGATTTTTTTCCCTTTCAAGCCATGAAAAGTAATAAAAGGCCACAGAAGCAAATCTCTGGGGAACTTCCCTTCTCTCAAGTTGTAGATGACAAGAGAGCAAAACAGCCTTTGCCAGCAAGCTCTTCCCACAAAACAGGAAGGCTGCTTTCTCCAGCCAGCTCCACACAGGTCAGCTTTGTCAATGACAAAACCTGCCTTTCTTTATGCAGGTGTGTTCAACTCTACTTAGCTTCTCTGTTCCATATGTGTGTTCAATGACTTCTCTCTTAATATTCCAGCTCCAGTTTCCATGTTCTGTCTTTCGTAAACAACATTTTCTCTTTCCCTTCTTTGAGTTTTCTCATCTGATTTCCTAACACCCTTCTGCCTCCTGTCATGTATAGGGAACTACTTCTCTCTTGGCATGAAAGCCCCTAAAACCCATATTTCTGTCATAAAGCATGCAATTAATTAATATAGAACGTCCTCTGTAGTACCCCAAAAGTTCTTTGATTTGGGATTTCCCCAAAATAAACTCCAAAGTCATGAAAATCAGATTCAGATTAGCTTCTGGGACACAATGCACTGCAGCCAGATCTTACCTCAGTCAGCATTTTTATCTTTCCTTTAATTTTTATTTTTATTTGTAATTTTTGTTAATTAAAGCTTTTTTTATTTTAAAACATATGCATGGATAATTTTGAACATTCACCTTTGCAACATCTTGTATTCCAAATTTTTTCTCTCTTCCTCCACCCCCTCTCCTAGATGGCAAGTAATCCAATATATGTTAAAAGTGCAATTCTTCTATACATATTTCCATAATTATCACATTGCACAAGAAAAATCAGATCAAAAAGGGAAAAAATGAGAAAGCAAACAACCACAAAAAGAATGAAAATACTATGTTGTGCTCTCTCAGTCCTCTCTCAGGGTGCCAATAGTCTCTCTTCATCACAGGACCATTGGACTTGGCCTGAATCATCTCATTGTTGAAAATTTTGGCTAAATTTTTAAATTCAAATTTATTTTATTTTCAAATCTGCATTCTCTCTCTTACCCCCTTTTCATCTTGCCATAAAAGATGGGAAGCATATTGTTGTTCAATTATTTTTGTCATGTCTGTCTCTACATAACGACATTTAGGGTTTTCTTGGCAAAAATATTGGAGTGATTTGTCATTTTCTTCTCCAGCTCATTTTATAGATGAGAAAACTGAGGCAAACAGGGATAAGTGATTACTCAGGGTCACACAGCTGTTAAGTGTCTGACGTCAGATTTGAACTCAAGAAGATGAGTCTTTCTGACTCCAGACCCACATGGCACTCCAGCTGCTGCTTCATCTGGCTGCCCTAACAAACATGTAGCTGATTCTGTCCATCATTGATCATTTGGAACTGAATTAGATCTTTTCTTTGTTGAAGATATCCACTTCCATCAGAATATGTTCTCATACAGTATTGTTGTTGAAGTGTATAATTATCTCCTGGTTCTGCTCATTTCACTCAGCATCAGTTCATGTAAGTCTTTCCAAGTCTCTCTGTATTCATACTGCTGGTCATTTCTTACAGAACAATAATATTCCATAACATCCATATACCTCAATTTATCTAACCATTCTCCAATTGATGGGCATCCATTCATTTTCCAGTTTGAACATTTATTTTTAAGGAGAATCTTTTTTTTTTAATAGTTATTTTTCCAAATACATATAAACATAGTTTTCAGCATTTATTTTTGTAAAACTTTGTGTTACAAAAATTTTTTCCCCTTACATGTCACTTCCCCAAGACATCAAACAATCCAATATAGTTTAAATATGTATAATTTAGGTTAAAAAAATTTTTTACCACTATACCATGATGATAGGCCCTCAATAACAGTTGTTGAATGAATAGATACATGGATGGATGACAAAATATACCTTAACTAATGATTAGTTATACAGTTTCTTTTAAAGAATCTGTGTATCCTATTTCAAAGGCTCATTCTTTTTGTACAGCAAAATAACTACATAGATATGAATACATATATTGTATTTAACTTATACTTTAACATATTTAACATGTATTGGTCAACCTGCCATCTGGGGGAGGGGGTGGGGAGAAGGAGGGGGAAAATTGGAACAAAAAGTATTGCAATTGTCAATGCTGAAAAATTACCCATGCATAGATCTTGTAAATAAAAAGCTATAATAAGAAAAGAATCTGTGTGTCAAAAGAAAAATACTTTACACAGTACATCAAATTAATCAAGCCTTATAGATGGGGTGTGTGTGTATTTAAGTAGTTTTTATTGAGGATTTTCTTTTTTATATATCACAGTAATTTCTGGGAAATACTCCTACACCTCTTTTTCCTTGACAAAAATAAGCCCTGACACTTGTAACAGAAAGAGTTTGGGAAAAACACCCAAAGTAGCTGCCCTATCTAACAATGCACCCATCTTTCTGCCCTTGTTTCATGTCTGCTGAAATAGAGGCATGTTTCATTATTTTCTCTCTAAGATCATCCCTGGCTTTTCAAACTCAAGAGTTTGGCTTCCATTTAGTGATCTATTCCTTCACATTGTTGTAATCATCATCCATACCATTCTTTTGGTTTTGCATATAGCACTTTTCATCAATTCACACCCATCTTTCAATGCTTTCAAATGCATTTCTCATGTTCATGATTTCTTACTACCCAGTAGTATTCCATTATGTTCATTTGCTACAATTCATTCTGTTTTACCCCCATCAGTTGACACCCATTTTGTTTCCATTTCTTTAACATCACAAATTACTGCTATGTTATAACAGATGTATGCAAAAAAGATTAAAAGTAAATAAAAATGTCTGTAGGTTAGGATAGTTGGAACAATCTAGCAATATTAAAATAAAAACTCTAAAATAATTCCTTTAATAGTTATGAAAAGGAAACTCAAAATGAATTAACAGGAAAAACCTAGCAACTATTGAGATCTTAAATTATTTTTTAAAAAATTTATAATCACTTTTTATTTTTCAAAATATATGCAATGATAGTTTTCAACGCGCACTTCTGCAATCTTGTATACCATGGGTTTTTTTTTCTCTCTCTCTCTATCCTAAACAGCAAACATGCCAATATAGATTAAAGATGTTCAATCCTTTTAAACACATTTCCATATTTACCATGCTGCACAAGAAAAATCAGATCAAAAAGGAAAAACAATAAGAGAGAGAAAAAAAATAAACAAGCAAGCAAATAGCAACAAAAAAGGTGAAAAGACAGGACAAAATAGTCTGTGACTATAGAGATATAGTATTTGACAAACTCCAAAACCCCAGCTTTTGGGATAAGAACTCACTATCTGACAAAAAATTGCTGGGAAAGTTAGAAACTGGTTTGGCAGAAACTAAGCATTGACCCATACCTAACACCATATGCCAAGATAAGGTCGAAATGAGTTCATGATTTAGACATAAAGAGTTAAAGTATAAGCAAACAAGAAGAACATAGGATAATTTACCTCTCAGATCTGTGAAGGAAGGAATTTGTGACCAAAGGAGAACTAGAGATCATTATTGATCACAAAATAAATGATTTTTATTATATTAAGTTTAAAAGTTTTTGTACAAACAAAACTAATATAGATAATGTTAGAAGAGAAACAATAAACTGGGAAAATATTTTTATATGTTTGAGATAAAGGTCTCATTCAAATTTATAAGAATTATAAGAATTTGGGGCAGCTAGGTGGCGCAGTGGATAGAGCACCAGCCCTGAATTCAGGAGGACCCAAGTTCAAATCCGGACTCAGATACTTAACACTTCCTAGCTGTGTGACCCTGGGCAAGTCACTTAACCCCAGCCTCAAAAAGAGGAAAAAAAAAAAAAGAATTATAAGAATTCAAGCCATTCTCCAATTGATAAATGGTCTAAGGATATGAATAGACAATTTTCAGATGAAGAAATTGAAAGCATTTCTAATCATATGAAAAGGTGCTCTAAATCACTATTGATTAGAGAAATACAAATTAAGACAACTCTGAGATACCAGTACACTTCTCTCAGATTGGCTAAGATGACAGGAAAAGATAATGACATATGTTGGAGGAGATGTGGGAAAAGTGGGACATTGATACATTGTTGGTGGAACTGTGAACAGATCCAATCATTCTGGAGAGCAATTTGGAACTATGCTCAATAGATTATCACCCTTTCACCTAGTAGTGTTACTACTGGGCCTGTATCCCAAAAAGATCTTAAAGGAGGGAAAGGGACCCACATGTGCAAAAGTGTTTGTAGCAGTCCTTTTTTTAGTGGCAAGTGGATGCCCATCAGTTGAGGAATGGCTAAATAAGTTATGATACATGAATGTTAAGAAACGATCATCAGGATGATTTCAGAGAGGCCTGGAGAAACTTACATGAACTGATATTAAGTGAAGTAAGTAGAACCAGAAGAATATTGAACACTGCAACAGTAAGATTATATGATGATCAATCCTGACGGACGTGGCTCTTCTCGACAATGAGATGATTCAGGCCAGTTTTTATGATGAAGAGAGCCATCTACACACCCAGAGAAAGTCTGTAGGAACTGAGTGTGCATCACACATAGCATTTTCACGCTTTTTGTCATTGTTTGCTTTCATTCTATTTTCTTTCTCATTTTTTTCATTTTGATCCGATTTTTCTTGTGTAGCAAGATAATTGTATAAATAAGAATGCCTATATTGGATTTATATATATTTTTACCATTTTTAGCATATATTGGATTAATTTCCATCTAGGGGAGAGGGTGGGGGGGAAGGAGAAGGAAATTGGAACACAAGGTTTTGCAAGGGTCAGTGGTGAAAAATTATCCTTGCATGTTTTGAAAATAAAATAAAAAAGGTGAAAATACTATATTGTGATCCAATTCAGTTGCCAGTTGTCTATCTGGATGCAGCTGGCTCTCTCTATCATAACTCTACAGAAATTGGCTTGAATCATCTCATTGTTTTAAAGAGTCAAGTCCATCACATTTGGAGATCCCAAATTATTAAAGCACAATATCTTCAGATTTTCTACCACTTCCCTATGATTTCAGCCTTTTAGAACTACAAACTTGAACAAATGACTGCAAAATTAAATTACAAGAGACACGGAGCTTAAGTACAAGTAGAGCATAGCAGTGTAGTCCACAGACAGCTTCCAGTGAACCATGGCCATTGAGTCATTACAGGAAGGGCAGTGATAAGGTATAGTCTTCCATTGGTTTCCTGAAGGTTGTTGCAATAATCCATAGATGTCAAGCTATTCTCTGTGGTGTCATCTCTCCATATTTGTTATGTATCTTTTTTTCTGGAATGTGATTAATTTAAAAATCTATGCATACATGGTTAATATGGAAATATTTTTTGCATGACTCTACATGCATAACAGGGACCACCATAGCCTTCTTAATTGTTGGGGGAGGGACTAGAAGGAGAAAGAATTTAGAACTCAAAAATTTTTAGATGAATGTTTTAAAATTAACTTTTAAAAACTGAATGACAAGCTAGATTTCTCTGGGACCATGCACTTTTATTTTTTATAAAATAATTTTTATTGATATCTTTTGTTTTTATTTATTTCTAAATATATTTTAGCTTTTGCTTCTCCTCAGGGAACCATCCCTTGAATCAATAAAGAAAAGAAAGAAGAGAGGGAAAAGGGCAGTTCAACAAGACTAATCAAAAACATCAACTGAATCTTACAGTATAAGCATGTATACCAAAGACTATCTAGAGTTTCCCATCTCTAAAAAGAAATTCTTTTTTTAGGACGAATTTCATTATCATAATAATTCTAAGTTTAGTTTCTTTTGTTGTTTTTCTTTCTATTTACATTCATGTAGGCATTTTGTATTCTTTCTGCTGGTTCTCTTCCTTCACTTTGCATCAATTTATATTCCTTTTCACTTTTGTAATATTCATTCACTTGAAAAATTTGAAAAGGCTAATTAGAGAGTTCATGCTTCCATGTCCTCCCTCCAAAGCTGGTGTTGGGGTTTTTTTGTTGTTCTTTTTTTCCACTCTACCATACATTATATGAATTGGGCAGGTTACTTACCCTCCCTGGCTGTCAATCAACACTGGTAAAAAAGAAGTATTGGAGCAGACCTTCTGGAGGTTCCTTCCATTGTAGATCCCCATGATCTCTATATCCTGGAAAAATCATAAAATCATACATTAAACGACCAAAAACATCTTTTCCATTTCTAACTCATGATTTAATGTCTGCAATTTAGTGGCTATTGTCAGAAGTAGGAAAAAATCCATCTGAGCTAAGTGAATGTTAAAAAAAAAACAAAAAAACACATAATACATTGAAAAAGAAGTCAATGACCTGACACACTAGAGATAAGAACCTGACTTCACCATCTTGATATTCTTTTTTTTTTAATATCAATTTTTGGAAGCTTTTATAATCTCCTAAGATAATAATTTAGTTAAAAGTAATTTGAATCAATTTCCAGTTATATAGAAGAATTAGGACCAGTATCCTAAAACATTCTCTTTCGGCATAAATATATTTAACATCATTGAGATATTAAAATCTATAGAAAGTATCAGGGTGCCTCAGAGATGATGATGATGATAAACATAAAATTATTGTAATTACACAATCTTAGAAATGAAACGCGGTCCAGAAATCATTCATCTAGTCCAAACTAAATCCAAGCAGGAATATCCTCTACGGCATGCTTAACAGTCATCTAAGCTCTGACTGAAGTCCTCCAGTAACACCTCATATATGTTCTTGTTGCTCAGTGGTTTTCAGTTTTGTCTGACTCTTTCTAACTCCATTTAAAATTTTCTTGGCAAAGATACTGGAATGGTTTACCATTTCCTTTTTTCCAGCTCATTTTGCAGATGAGGAAACTCAATAGGTTTAAATAATTTGCCCATAGTTACACAACTTATAAAAAACTTGAGACAAGATTTGAATTTGGGAAAATGAGTATTCCTGACCCCAGGTCTGGCACTTCAACCACTGAACCACCTAGTTTCCCCTGCCTGGCACATAGCAGATGCTTAATAAATGCTTGATTCATTGGTGGATTTATAGGGACTTTATTAACTACTGAGAGAACTTGCTCCCTCCCTTCCTCTTTCCCTTTTTCCTTCCCTTCTCTTCCCCCTTCCCTTCCTTCCTCCCTCATTAATTCTTTCTTCCTTGTTATCCTTCTTCTCAGAAGGTAAGTCACATGACTCAGTCAGTAGAGCTTTGACTTTGTTTGGAATTTGTGGAATCAAAATTGGAGGATTTACCTCAATCTAAATTTAAGTCATTTCCAATCTAGAATTTTCATTGGATATTGTCAGATCCATAAAAGTGAGATATCAGAAACTTGTCCTGTATCTGAAAAGATCATTTGATGTGGGACTCTGTACCTGAAGCCTTAGTCTTAGGACTTCATGCTTGAAATACATGCAGTTCCTAAGCACTTACAATCTGGTGTTTGATGTTGTATCAGTTCTCAAGTCAAATGTGAATGTCAAATGCAAATCATAATAGGCTAGGCTAACTGTCTACCTTTACTTTTAGAAACATCAATCAACAAACATTTATTGTGCTAGGCATTATGCTAAGTGCTGGGAATACAAAGAAAACTATGAATCTGTTTACTACCCTTTGGGAAAATTACAGTAATATTATAAATGTACAGTAGTTATCCCCTTATTTCCAATGAAAAGACATCATCTAAAGCTAAAAGCAACAAAATGGCATGTAAACCTCAGGGGGAGGAATACAAAAAGAATATATTCTAACAGAAACTCACTCATAGAATTTTCTCCTTAAACAATTTGAAATATCATTTTAAGAAGTACTATAAGAACTTACAAGTACTATATTCAATGTCTCTGCAACAAATATTAACAATTTTAATAGAACTTTAGAAAAAAGGCCACAGAATATCCTTATGCTTATCTTGTAAATATTTCATATTTTATATATATTTATGTATGTACATGATATCTCCCTTGCTAGAATGTAAGCCCCCTGAGGTCAAGAACTACTTCATTTTTGCTTTATATCCCCAGGACTTAATATCTGGCATATTATAGATATTTAATAAATGTTTGCTGATAATAATGTTTGGGACAAGAAGAGTTACTTTTTGGGTGAAAGTGCCTAGTCTACATTTCCCAAGAGATTGTATAATATAGCCACAGAGCAATAGTGTCACCAGATAAAGACTACATGACTTTAAAATATGGTAGCTTTAAAAAATGGCAGAGCCACCCAAATAAGCAGTGCCTACAACAGCAGCCCACAGGCTGTAATTGGAGTGGAGAGCCCAAGGGAAGTATGTAAATATGTGTGGTCACCATATCTCCAGACCCCAGAGACTCAACAAAAACCTGACAGGTTTAAAGCAAAACTTTGCAGTATAGTAAAGCTTCAGCAGCTCCAAACCTAGATCAAGAAGCTTCAGCAGAATTCTGTGGGACAGAGATGAATATTTAATCTCTAAGCTTATAAACCAATAACAAGCAGTTACTACTTATGAAAGGTAATTATCCAATCATGAATTCTGAAGTGATTGGGTTCTTTTCCCAATTTTTCTGGAACTGGGGAAAAAGAGTGGGCAAATTTATATAGGAATGTTCCTGTGTTATTATAATTATGTCATATAACCTAAGTCCAGACCTGTGATTGTAATTCTATATAATTATAATAATAATGATTATATATTACAAATCAAATATACATATACTTGTGATATTGTTAATAAAATCAGAATAGACTACCAAAGTTCCACTTAAACAACCTCTATATTACCAAATAGGCTGCCAAGTCAGGAGACATAAGGCAAAGGCAAAATTTCACATTGTAGGCATAAGTGTCTTCCTAACAACCATACTTTCTAGCTTTGCCAGTCAGGTACATAGCTTTTGGATCTGCCAAATGGCCAGATTTTCATTGTTCATGTGTATTTAATAGAGAATGTTCGTTTTTATGGCATTTTTCATCCTGAAAGAGTTAAAAAAGTGGTTCTATGGGATTACATTTCTTTTGGCTTGCTAAGAGGAAACAGAAATCGAATAATTAGGAAGAAGTAGTGTGGGTGTTCAGATAGAACCCTGGAATCTTGGTGTATGACAGTTGGGACCAGGGAGAGCTGGCAGTTTGAGGACGTGGCTGAGGAAACATGGAGTTTGATGTTTGGATATAGGATATTTTATTATGGGGTAATCAGAAAGAAAGAGAAAGAAGGGTACATTACATAGAATCAAGAAGAGTAATTGAGTGAAATTTAGTAAAGGAAAAGTTGCAAGAAAGTTTTAAATGATAATTATTTTATTTTATCCTACTTATTACCTAAAGTGACAAAAACAAGTAGATAAGGAATTGATAATAGCAGGAATTTTCTTGGGAGGATTGCTAAGAGATTTCAAAGAGCTAAAATAACAGTGAAATATGAAGATGTTCAGTAATGGTGGCAGGAGTCAATGGCAAAAGAGCTGGGATCTGAAATCAGCCTTTAAGATTTGTGCTTATGTCAAGAGAAAAATTTGTCCCCTACCAAAAAAATGGAAATGAAGTAATAATATGGAGCTCAATTGTGGAAGCTCTTGGTGGAATTTGTTGTAAGACGAAAAAGTTTGGTTATCGCTATTAAAGATTAGGAAATGTCAGATTTGACTTAACAGGATTAATTGTGTATAGGAATGTTTATTTGATGAAATACAAGATTTGTGGGTTCATTAAAGTGGGTGCTTCCTTACCAGTCCAAACTATATCCCAACCAAGCCTTCTCTTCCTCTGTGATTCATTCATTTCCTATCATATGTCCTTTCTGGGACAACTACCCAATATCTTGAGGAACTTTCTCTGGCTCTCTTGACATTATGGAGATACCATTGGAGTAAATCATATTCTGATACTACTTCTCACTACTGAACCAGTTCACATCTACTTGATATCCTTTACACTACTTCTGGCATGTAATTCTTTGTTAGTAATAGGCTGAAGCTTATTATGCATCCATTGTCCTTTTGGTTACTTGCCACTTTCAGAGACTTTTATTATTCTCTTGTTCAAAGTAAAATATTATCACTACTCTGGTCATATTACTAAAAAGCTCTACTAGCTATCATATAAAATATAAATTCTTTCTGTTTAAAAACATTTTTTCAACCGATTTCAGCCTATTCAGCCTATTGATTTCATATTTATTCCTCCCAGAAATTCTGCATTCCCATCAAACTGGCCAATTTGTTGTTTCCTATATATACTATTCCATCCCTCTATCCCTTTGCACAAATTTGTTCTTGTATCAAGAATTCTCTCCCTTCTTACCTTTGCCTCCTGGAAGCCCTTGCTACATTCAAGGTCTAACTACAATACTACCTACTTCAAGAGGCCTTTTTGATTCCCCTAACTATTAGTGGCCCCACCATGCTCTGCCCCTCCATCATTTTGTATTCATTTTTATATATCATGTGTCTACTTACTTATGAACATGCTATATCTCTTTGTTGAATGTAGACTCCTTGAAGGCAAGAGAGAGTCTGGTTTTTTTATTTGTATCCCCACTGCCTATTATAGTTCACAACAGGTAGCAGGCAATTAATAAATGGTAATTGAGTCATTATTTATTGGAAGAACATTTGTGGCAACAAGCTGAATCTTTGTTTTAAGGTGTAGCATGGAATATATTCAATTTTGTGCCCAATTTATTGTCTTAAATGCAGTGTCCATAATATAGATATAGGGTTTTTTGTGTAAGTAGTATATAGATATATGTGTATATGTATGTATCAAAATGTGTATATGTGCATGCACATAGATATATCTATGAATGCATATATGTATATGTGCATGTGTTTATATATATGTATATACTTATGTGCCAACTCAATGGGTTTTCCACGCAACTGCAAATTGTAGTCTGTACATTAGGAATTTTTCATCCATTTGATAGTCCTAGGTGAAGAATTTGGCTGAAATCTTTTCAGGGGTTATATATTTCATTTTGAAGGCTCTTCAATGTTCTGAGGGCTTGATGTAATCAATGCCATTCATCCACAAATAGGAGCATCAGAGGGCCTTACCACTAAAAAGCCAATCTTTCTTCTATTTGAATTCTATGCTACTATTCTCCATAGCAGTGGAAAATAAGTCTGGTGAGGTTTAATATCAATAAGTAGTCTTATCAAACTTATCTTTGTTGTCATGTCTTCAAGGATCCTTTATGGTTTTGACATATACACGAGAGAAATCATGTTGGAGAAGAGTCTTTGAGGTTGTGTTTATTCTTCAGAAAATACTTTTTTTTTTACATAGCCAGCAAAAATCACCGTAGGTCTTATATTTTTTGTTCACCTTTTTCATCAATTATGTGAATATAAAGATGTGGAATATATTTTGTGAAAATATTTGATGTATGTTTAGATTACATAAAGATGGGAAAATAGAGATGAGTGGATAATTACTGATATTTTAATCATTTTGTGAGTAATAATGTTTATGATTTTTCTAAGTATTTGATATTTTTATGCCCGTCCTATTATTCATATGATCCCCCGATGACTTTAAAATTGTGTTACCTCTGATACAGAATTCTTTTATGTATACTTGATCTAATCCAGCTGTTTTTCCTAATTTTTTTGTCTGTAGTGCCATTTCTGCTACCCCATTTACCACATCAGTACTATGATGACTGAGTCCAAATGCAGTATCTCCACTGCCAGAAGAAAGAAGAAAATAGTTTTGTCACAGAAATTTTGACAGATCATTTCCATTTTTGTCTATTTTATGTCCTAATTTCTTCTTTGTATAATATGTATCACTAGGAAAATGCCAATTTTCTTTTACTTGGTATCCATTTTTTGACCCATTTTCTCACTCATTCCCCTAAACCTTTAATTTACTGTGTAAAGATAGAACCCAGTCACAAAATAGATTGAACTAAGAGTTAGAGTGTTCTCTGGGGGACATGTGGAAATCTGTGGTCTTCCAATCTATCTTAGGGCCTAAAGTCCCAGAGAAAAAAGAATTGTTTATATGCCAACTGCTGCTTAAGAACAGAGATTTAGTTACAGTAATTTTAATAGGTTCTATTGTGAAATGGTGATTCAGGTGAACTTGATAGCAGGAGATAAAAGAAGGCTTAGAATGAAGAAAAAAAATGGAAGGAATGTTTCCCCACACCCATTTTGTCATTAATTAGTAGTATTTGTTAGAGAAGAAACTAGAAATTTGTTAAAATAATTTATATACTTAATTGGTTTTATATAGTCTTATCCTTCTCTGAGATAAATAACTGAATAATTACTTGTTTAATAGCATTTTAATATCCAAAATGGCTATTTAAACAGTGGGAAAACAAGGATTGAAAAAGCAAAAGTGAGAAACAGAAAGGGAGCAGAGGCACCAAAATGAAGGAGGAACTGGAAGTATATTAACATCACACGTGAGATGGAAATTGGCTAAAACACAAAGTCCCAATGTTGTACTTACTATCAAATAGTAGATTTCTGACCACTTTCTTCCCATAATTCATGCTACTTGTGCAAAGATGAGAAAAGACCAGTTCAGGGGACTTTTACCTCCAGGTAACCTTGTGGCTTCTCCAGGGTTAGAATCCAATAATACATTTGTGAACTATAAAATGTAGTTAACAAAAGGCAAAAAGGTAAAAAAGGATATAATTACTGAAATTATTTTTTAAAAGGAGTACCTCCACTTCTGCATTCACTATTCTAGAAGAGAAAGACATTCCTGAAGGGGAATAGGAATTCTGATAAATTTTCTGATGTCGACTTCCAATAAGTTAGACTGTATACCTCAAGTGACATGAAAACCAAACAAATGTTGAACTCCACCCCCTTAAAGGAAATCAATCCTACTATATAAAACTGGTGCCATTCCTACAATATGCTCCATAATCTTTGGTCTTGTAGTTAAATTTAATTCAACAATAGCATTTAGTGAGCCCCTCCTATATATATTAGGAACTGGTGATTAAAAAAAAAACAACACATTTTTTATCTCAAAGAATTCATATTCTACTGGAAAAAATAGCATATACACTGATAAATAGTTACAACATTTATAAGGGAAATAGAAAATACTTTTAAAAGGAACACTAACATTTCGGGATATGAGGAAGAAGTGACACCTGAGCTTGCTTTAGGTAGAGACAAAAGGAAACTAGTGGAAGAAAAATATTCTGTGAGATAGTGTTAACACGTGGGGGACAATCTGTGCAAAGGTACATTTGTGAGAAAAAGAATGCTACATAGTAACTGGAAGTCTGGTGGTTTGGCTGGATTGGTGAACACATGAGAGATATTAATGGGGGCTCAATCAAGAAAGATGATAGGGGTTGGATTGTCAAGGGTTTTTAGATGCCCAAAAGAGAAACTTATTTTATCAAAGAGGTAGCAGGTAGCCACTGAGGTTTCCTGAGCCCAGACATGGTCAAACATATGCTTCAGGAATATTGTTTTCAGAGCTATGTTGAGGATAGATTGGAAAGGTGAAAGACTGGAGAAAGGAAGGCTAATTGGGAAGCTATTGCAAAGGTCTGAGAAGTGATGAGTGTGAACCATAGTAACTATGTGAATAAGAAGAAAGAGATAGATGAAAGAGATTTTATAAAGGAAGATTCAATAGAACTTGACAAGTGGTTGAATAAGGGGAGAGGCAGAGAAAATGGACAAGGTCTTTGAGGTTTTGTAAATCTGAGTGATTCTAAAAATGGTGGTACCTTCTACAGAAATTGGGAAGGGAAATGGATTATGCAAGGAAGATGAATTCTGTTTGGGAGACTGAATTTGAGGTACCCTATGGGACATCTAATGTCCTTTTAATTTCTGGTGGAAAAATTATATTTGCATACTTATGAAAACATTTCCTTTGAGATATGTCATTTTGTCTATATTAGAATGAAATTAAGGGTGGGAACAGACTTCTAATAGTTTAGAGAGGCCATCACAAACACATGGCCAAGTTTTCTCTCTGGAATTTAGAAGACTCTGTTAATAAAATAGAAACTGAATTATCTCGCCACAAGATACTACATTTGTCGCCTAGACTATTATTGTGAAATGTTTCAGAGTTCTATTTCTGAAGAGATGAATATGGTTGGAATGCATTTCTCAAACTTTTTCTCTTGTCAAATCTAGTGAATTTCTTCCTCCCCCTTGCTGATTTTCCCTTTATAAGATAGACTTCTTTTGAAGAGGCTGCTGTCAAGCATGCCTCTGGGAAAATAGGGGGAAAATGTTAAATAATTGCTAGAAAAAAGATTCCAACTACAGTAAAGTGGTTGCAGCAAAGGCTTCCTTTTAACATCAGTAGGAGGTAACATATCTCAAGAGCAACAAGGATATTATAAGGGCGGAATAAGAGGAAACAGTAAAACCTGTTAAGTACTGGAAATAAAAAGCTTCGGATTTATGGTGGGGAAAAACAATAGAAAATTCATAAATCATAAGGCAATAAACAGTAAACAGGAAGAGTACTTGGTTTCAGGCTTTTCCTAAGGAAGGCTAAAGGAAATTCCTAATCCTTGTTAAAACTGAATGGCAAAAGCAGCTCCTTGAACCTGAAAGTCTCCTTTAATCGTACCTGCTTGTTTTGTCTGTGACTGAGATAAATAGCATCTTATAAAGATGGCATTACTGAAGAATTTGATTCCCAGATACATGAAGTCAGTTGTCTTAACGTTACCTGGGACATGAAGTAGCTGAGTGTGGATTTGAACTCAGGTCCTCTAACTCCAGGACTATGGCAAAGGTCTAGGAATCTGGGACAAAGATAAAATTCCAGCATTTTGAAGGGAATTTGAAAGACCATTTAATCTCCCCTTTACTTCAATCAGGACTACATTCAACCTCCCAAGAGGTAAGGATCATTCTCCCATTTCAAAAGAATTTCAAAAAAGAAATCTATATATAATCTACCTCAATTCATGAAGTTTTTCATAATAAGAAGCTGGTCTTGGCCACTTGACCTATTTCCATGTTTAACAACTTTTCACTGTTGTGAAATTGTTCTTTGTATGTATTAACCTAAATTCTTCCTTTGATGATTGGATGCTGTTTCTTCTGTCCTCTGAAATAATGAAAAAAAAAAAACTGATTACAGTTCTGTTTTCCATGGGAATGCTATGAAACTGCATTTCACAGCCTTTTCTTCTCTTACTCTATAATCTCAACTCTTTTTGCTTTCCCTTAGAGATCCTATTTTCAGACTTATTAATCATTATGACAGCTCTCATATAAACCCTTTCCACTTCTCCTATAATGGGACATGATATAGTAGTAAAGGTTTGTACAAAGCTGATTGTGTACTGTATTCTTTTATGCATTACAGGATCATACCTTTAAAAACAACTTTTTTATGATCTACTATAACCCCTATTATTTTTTTCTATACTTGCTCCCATTGCCACTCTTTCCCATTTTATGAACTTGTTTTTCCCCAAAAGCAAATTTCATCTTTTCCTTTCTTATAATCTAAATTGAGTCTAATCTATCCCACCACCATTTTGCTCCCATTCAAAGCCAAGTCATATTCTAAGTTAATGAATTTTCTCTCTGTCACTCAGGTAATCTATAAAGATGTTAGACTACATTGGACTCAACATATCTCTTTTTCCATCAAGCAGATAACAAATTCAATAAACACATAAAAACACTTTCCAAATATAACACATAAAAACACTTTCCAATCATGTCCCACAATCCCTCGGTGTCCCTGAATGCTACATATCTGTATGAGTGGGAAAAGTTCCCTACACTGATGAAATCACAGTGCTAGAATAAAAAATAAAAATAATAAAATTTATGCTTGTACCAGGCTCTTTGCAAATATTATGTCATTTGATCCTCAAAGCAACCCTGAAAGATACTAGATACTAAAGATACAACCCTAAAACATACTAAATATATACTATATATGTACAGATAGATAGATAGATAGATAGATAGATAGATAGATAGATAGATAGATACAGATATACTAAAACAATCCCATATTTGTCTAAGACTAAATTTGAACTCAAGTCTTCTTGATTCGGGACCCAGTGTACTCACTACACCATTGAGGTTCAAATGAGATAACATATGAAAAACACTTGGCAAACTTTAATATGTTGTATCAATATTATTTACTGTTGTTTGTTGTACTGTCACAACAGCAACAGAGTATTGACATAAAACTCTTGTTAAAGTGAAGGTAAATTCTTTTTCTTCCTCTCTGATCTATGAGATTTGACATTTTATCATAAAAATAAATTAATCTGACAATATTTTATGTTTATTTTTAATTTTATTTTTTCAAATACACATTTCTTTATGAATCATGTTGGGTGAGGAAAATCAGAACAAAAGGGAAAAACCATGGGAGAGGAAAAAAAACAGAAAAAAGTAAGCATAGCAATATTTAATGTTTATAAACTCATGTTCTTGATTTTTTAATTTTTAAAATTTTTTTCATGTTCTTGATTTTTAAAGGGCCTACGATATGTACTAGAATTCTGAAAAAAAATCTATTAAGCTACAATTGTCAAGACTTAAAAAAAAATAAACTCTTGAATGGAAGTCACTGGGTCTTACAGATTTGGCTATCTCTAGTTTATTAAAACTATCTTCTTTTATTCCAGCTTCACTTTTAACACTTTCCATTTATTTGATGTCTATTTCTAATTTTCTCATTTGAAAAATCTAAGCACTAATTCTTTTAAAATATCTCACATTATCCCTTCACTTTCCATCTATTAAAGGTAACATTATCCTTTAAGGGAGGGGTGATTGATGTCTAATGTATATCGTTTTTAAAAGTTCCTAAGCATTATCAGATTTTCTTAGCCTTAACCCCATTCTCTGAAGGATATCTTTAAATAATAAGCCTAATAAAATCAACTTTCTTAAAATTCACCTTTCCCTTCCTCCCATTTTTTTTTCTTTTAAAATATCCTTGAAGAGGAGCTAAGAGCAGCTGAGTTTGTCATTTCTTCTTAAGTCCACAGTCCGCCTTGAAATCTTCAGAATGACTTTGTTTACATTGGTCAATTCCCAGGCATCCTTCCCGGTTTGGGGATGAGAACACGTGCCCATTTTGCGGATGTCCCCGTGTCCAGTCGAGGCTGGAGAAGTGATGGTTGAGGACTTCAGGAGTGAGGTACTCCCGGGCAGTGAAGAAAGTCAGCAATGATTGGCTCCTGGGGAGGGGGGCCAGGAGGGAGGGGAGAATTCAGCAATGATAAGCGTCAGAGAGTGCTGTGAATGAAACGTCTGTGGGTCTGGAGCAAGTTGGGAACCAAGTTACAGCCAAATCGGCAGAAGCACATTCCCAAGTGCGAGTCCCCCGGAGAACGCCCCCCTGCCTAACATCTGGATGAGAAGAAATGGACTTGGTCTCTGAGGATGTGAATTATGAATTGGGGGGTTGTTCTTTTCCCCTTTGAGGGCCTCCTGGTTGGGGATGGAGTAGATTAATGGATTTCTCGATTCCCGTTGGATCGGAATGCCTTCGGGAACTCTATGATTAATAGACAAACACTGTGACTGGCTAGACTAGGTCTGGGAAAGGAAACGGAGATGGGGAGGGGCAGAGGCAAGGGGAGGGACAACGGGAGGGGGAGGGGCTGGCGGAGCGGGGGCCGCCCGGCGGTGACTATGGGGAGGTCTTTGTGAGTCACATGATAAGAACTCCGAGGGGGAGGGAGTAGAAGAGTAACTCTTCTCTTGACTGGTGCCTAGCAACCAGGTGACTTAGAGGCGCTCCGTGGTTGGCGGGCGCCGGGTTTCCCAGCTTCTCAGGGCGTTTTACCCGGGGAAAAGCGAGGGAGGAGGAAGAGGAGGAGGACGCGGGCGAGGGAGGGGATCGAGCCGAGTCCAGCCCAGCCCTGTGGCCCGGGCAGCGGCAGTGGCAGCGGCCCCTCCTGTACCTCGCGTGTTCCCACCCCTTTTAAATGAGCCCGATCTGTCCGTGCCCTCACAGAGGAGTAGGGTGGTAGGAGGCGGCGGCGGCGCGGGAGAGAAGGCGGCGGCGGCGGCGCCGGGTGTTGCGGTCTGGGCGCAGCTGCTGCCGCCGAGCCCGAGCGGAGCCGCGGTCCTCCGGCGTGCGGGAAGGGAGAAGCGGCGGACCGCGGGCGGACATGAGCCGCTCAGCCCGGGCATAGCTCCGGGGCTGCCCATGCCTGGCCCCGCCATTGTTGGGGGAGGGGGCGGCGGCGGCGGCAGCAGCACCGGCGGCGGCGGCGGCGGCGGCGACAGCTAACCAGCCTCGGGCGGGCGGACGGGCGGCAGGCAGGCAGGCAGGCAGGGCGGGCGGGCGGACAGAGAGAGCCGGGGGCGGCGCGGGGGTGAGCCGCAGGACGCGAGGGCCGGGGGGCCGAGGGGGTGTCCCATGGGGAACACGTTGACCTGTTGCGTGTCCCCGGATGCCAGCCCCAAACTCAGCCGGGGTGCGGGGGCGGCGGGCCCGGAGCGCCGGCTGGATGCCTACGACGCAGGGGCCGGGGACGCGGTGCTGGCGGCCGCAGAGCCCAAGGAGACGGACTCGGCGGGAGGCGAGGGACCGCACCTGCAGCACATCAGCGACCGGGAGTTTCCCGACGGTAAGCCCCCGCGGCCCCGGGCTGCTGTGCCCGGGCCGCCCCAGCCGTGGGGTCCGGGGAGAGCGAACCTCGCGCCGGAACCCTCCCCCTGCCCCTGAGGTGGCATCCCTCCCCTTACACGTGGGTGAGAGAGGACGAGCCCGAGCTTCCGTGTTCGGTGCATCTACCTGTGCTCCCTTCAGGTGCCCAGGTAACGCCTGGTAGCTTCACGAAATCTGCCTTTTCCCCCTCCCCCCATCCCTCCTACACTAATTTTTTTTTTTTTTTAAACTCATTCACTCTCCCCGCCGGTAAAATCACAATCCAATTGTCCCCAACTCTTGTCCGTTTGTCTGCTTGGTCCAAGTCGGAGCTGCAGATGCTTCCGAAAGAAACGCTTTATGTGGCCCTGGTTAAGGACTTCTTGAATGAATGTAGATGATGGATTGTAAACTTTTAGGAACTTCCTTGCAAGTCCAAATCTCAGCCCACTTGACACCCCCACTGTTGAGCTGCAAATAATCCCATCTATGAGCCCTGAATAAATGCAGGTGATTGATTGAAAACTTTGAGAAAACGGAGTCAAGTTAGAATTGGGCTGAGAAAAAAAAGTTTGTCCAGGTAAAATCTCAGTCCACCTGTCTCAAGGTTGAGTTGCAAAAGATTGGCCTCTAGATAATCACGTCTCCTTCAGAAAACAAAATGAGGCGCCGCAGGTCTACGAATCCGGGAGCCTTGCCTTCGAGCCCTAATTCAATACTAGTAGAATGAACGTAGATTTTAAACTATAAAGTTTTTGGGAATTGAAAGTCAAATTAGGGTTTGGCTGAGAAAAGGTTGAAAGTGGCCGAGGCTGGTAGCAGTGAGGAATGGTGTGATAAATTAGGCTGATCCTATCTGTGTTAACATTGAAGGAAGGAAGGAAGGAAGGAAAAGGTGGGGATAATAGTTTAAAATAAACAAAACATAGCGTGTGAAATGTCACTGCTCCTGCTGGACTGACGGCTGTTGATAACATAAAGGAAATGAGTCCCACTGAAAGGCCCACTTTGACTTAGCTGTTCCATTTTAGTCTGGTGTAATCTATCCATATCAGGTTATCTATATACCCACACATGCTATAGTACACTAGAGGGGAGTTGGCCATAATAAGCTTAAACTTAGGAAGTTAATCTTTATTTTTCCTTAGCTTTTCTGCCCTTTTTGAAAATTTTGATTAATTGAACCTAGATGCAAAATCTTATGATGATTTGTAATTATCCTTATACTTTGGAATTTCTGAAATCCCCCATTTCCTCCTGACTTCCCAGAAAGAATTATCTTTAACTGTGTTTCTATCCCACTAGAAACTTCCAAATTTTGCCTCTAAAACAATGCTCTTACTCTGTTTTGAAGGATAACCCTCATCCTTTTTGTTTCACATGATAGTTTTGCTTACACAGCATGGAAGGAATTAATTTTCAAGTATAATGAAAAAATAGACCATTTCTTCTGGAAGTCTGTGAAAGGAATTTAAGGAGTTTTCTTGACTGTTTCCTCTTTTTGCCTTTTTGAAACTTGCAGGAAAGCATCCTAGCTCCATAAGGGGAATGTATTTTCGCGGTTCAGTTAGTATACAAAACTCTTATTGTCCCAGTTGATAATGTGATTTCTTTACTACATTGAAGAAACAATATTTTACTTCTGAATAGGATTTAATGGGTTTCTTGCTCTTTCTTGATCCTTATAACCTTATTTATCCCCGCTTGCAGACACTTATTAGGCATTCTGATGCCTGTTGATATGTTCTTTCCCATGCAAGGGAATGAGCCAGAGTGCTAGAAGTGCTCTAAACAAGGTCTCCCAGTTTCTTTTGGGGCCTTATAGATTTATAATTAGACATGAATAAATTAACAGGAGTTCTGTATTGTTTGTATAATTATAATAGAAATGGGTGTTTACTAAGTTAGTCTGCCCTAAGGCAGGTTTGTAATAGAACAAATCATCTTAGAAACAAGATAATAGTAATAATAGTTTAATCTTTATACAATTCCTTCAAGTTTTTAAGGTGCTTTACATAGATTTATCTCTGTTGATCTCACAACAACTCTCTTAGGTATCATTGTCCCCATTTTATAGATTAGGAAACTGAGAAAAATTGTGAATGGCCCAGGGTCACACAGCTAGTAAGCATCTGAGGTCTAGTGCTCTGTTCCCTGAACCTTCTAGTTGATTATCATATCTCAATTATGTGACTTAAACCTAGCTTCTATAAAACTTCAATGGCTTATTAGACAGTTCTTAATCAAAACAGTGAAAAGTATTAATATACTTACATAAAAAATATTAATGAAATGTTCACATCAAAATTGTTTTAAGAACTTTACTACAATGTGTGAATATTATCAGATAATTTTTGTTTTTGGACCTTGGTGTTTTTTCCTTTGCAGGAAAATCATTTTGGGAGAGTAGTTTGTATTCAGTCTAATTTGCTATCTGTTCAGTATTGGCTTGAAGATTGAAGTAAAATTGAATGATTGTCATGGAAGAGAGTAATCATTTGTGAATTATTTTCCTTTAATTTCTTAATAGGTATGAAAAGCAAATACAAACTCTTAATATAGTTGAATTAATTTGAAGTAATATGGTGCAATGGAAAAAATGTATTTGGAGAAAGAGCTAAGTGTTTAAATTCTGTTTCTGCTACTTAATTACCTGGATGAAGTTGATGGAGTCTCTTAAATTCTTGGGTCTCCATTTCCTCTTCTCCAGATTAAAGAGTTTTTTGATTAAAGGTCTCTCTTAATTCTAAATCTGTAAACCTATAGATACTGTACTTTATGCATAGTTTCACTGTATGAAATACATTAAGATCATGAACTATGTTGAAATGAAAAAGTAGACAATCATTTTATCTTTGCTCAGCTGTCAGCAACATATTTGTACACCTCAGAACAGTTAAGAGAAATTTAATTTGAAGAAAGTACATGATGCACTCACATTTTTAAAATTATCTAAAGAGACTCCAAAAATTTTTTTTTAATTCAACACTTAATACTCAACACAAGATGCTAGATTGTGACAAGTTACCTGCCCAGCTTGGAGAAAAGTCAAACACATAGAATTTGCAAGTCGAAGACAACTTGGGAAATGAAATCTGGTTCAACTCTATGGTTCATATAAATGATAAATCTCCCAGAGATGAAGTAGACATCATACTCAGATTGGGAAAAACTGGGACTACAGCATATTATAATAATATATCCATTCAGATTTTGTCTAATACATCATAACATCACTTTGCAGATAGGAAGTGGAAGAATTCAGTTTGACATGGCCCAGTGGCTGGAGAGCTGGCCCATAAATTAGGAAGAGATGGGTTCAAATGCCAGCTGTGATCCTTGCTGGCTCAGTGACCGACCTTTCAGTGCTCTAGGGAGCTTTTTAAGATTTGTAGACAAGACACCTGCCTGCGTATAGAGAGGAGGGTGCTTAATCAGGTGTGTCTGTGGTACCTGAGAGAGGAGCAGAGCAAATAGATCAGCTGGCTTCAGACAAATTCTGGCATTTGCAGAGAAGGTGCAAACCTTCATTAGTAGAAGGGGTTTCCTCACCCAGGGAGTTCCCTATACTATAGAAATCGGAGATCCATTATCTTTTCTGGCCATTGTCCTTGGAGTCAAAAGATTTGGGTTTGCATTGTATTCCTTCCATTGTTAACTATGTGACCAATATTTTTTCCATTGCACCATATTACTTCAAATTAATTCAACTATATTAAGAGTTTGTATTTGCTTTTCATACCTATTAAGAAATTAAGGGAAAACAATTCGCAAATAGTTACTCGCTTCCATGAGAGAAGTCAGACCCAGCTCAAGTGACTGAGAACAACTACAAATGTTCTTTGAAATGGCTACTCATGATAAAAAGCAAATCACGGCAAGGCAAAATTCTGACCCAATGTGCTTGTGTAAAAGTACTGGTATGTAAATTATTTTTGTTTAGTCATTTGAGTCACATACAACTCTTCTTGACCCCATTTAGGCTTGTCTTCTTTTCTTCTCCACTTCATTTTGCAGATGAGGAAACCGAGACAGAGTGTATTGACTTGGGCAGGTAACGTAGCTAGCTAGTAGACAAGACACCTGCCTGTGTATAGAGAGGAGGGTGCTTAATCAGGTGTGTCTGTGGTACCTGAGAGAGGAGCAGAGCAAATAGATCAGCTGGCTTCAGACAAATTCTGGCATTTGCAGAGAAGGTTCAAACCTTCATTAGTAGAAAGGGTTTCCTCACCCAGGGAGTTCCCTATACTATAGAAATCGGAGTCCATTATCTTTTCTGGCCATTGAGGCTGGATCTAAATTTGTAAAGAGGAGTCTTCAAGACTCCAGACCTACTGTACCACCTAGTGAAATAATCATTGATCGATAATCAATCATTAGTGATTATTGATATTCATGGCTAACTTCATATGGTACTTACTGTGTGTGTGTGCAAGGCTTTAAGCTAAACTTTTTGCACATTTGTTTATTTGATCCTAGGATATAGCTGCTGTTAGTATGCCCTTTTTATAGAGAAAGAACCAAGGTAAACTGAAGTGATGGGACTTTGCAGGGTCCCATCACAGCTAATTAAGCATTTGAGACTGGGTTTGAACTCCATCAAGTCTGGTGCCCCATCCACAGCATTGTAGAGCCAAGTGAGCAGACTAGAGAAAAGCAAAGCCTTTTGCCCAGAAGGTCTTAAGTCCTTCAAATAAGGACTGTTGAAAATGTTTTCATCTATATCTGACTTTCTTGAAGCTAAATTAGTTTTTTGACTTTTAATCAATTCTCCAAAAGTGATGAGAAAAACTTAGCTCTTTCAATACTTGTCCAGTACACTCAATTTTTGCGTTGTCCTTTAATCTCCATAGATACAAAATTGAAGCCACACATAAAAAAATGCCTACATTTCCCTCAACATTTTAAATTTTTTCACCTTATTTTTAAATGATCTGTTTCCTTGGAAACTAAAATTGAAACAGAATTATGCCATCAAATACATCAATATTCTTTTTTGTGATGAAGAATTCTATTATGTTGAAAGAAGCCATATGACCAGGGTTAGTAGTTCTGTGTTTTGGTCCTTGCCAAGGATACATTTAGGGATCATAAACCAAGTTTGTAAATTTTCATGAGCTCCTCTTTCTTCAGGTAGAAAATGAAGTTTGTGAAATATTTCCCCAGTAGAAGTTGTGGCACATTTCAGCAAAGACGTCTTGCCTTTCTTTCCCCTTTTTAAGCTCCTTCCTAATACAATGTCATAGTGTTTCTTGGAAGAATAAATAAAATAAGTGTAATTGAAAGTGTTTTGTAACTGTAAAGTATTAACATAAATACTACAATTATTTATCCCAATTCATTCTTAGAATGCCACTTTGTTTCTTTTAAAGAGATAGTATTTAGCATGTATGCTGTGAACTTTCTAAAATTTTTCTTCTTTTAACCATTAGTTCATTAGTTTTTCTTTTTATCCCAGTGTCATAGAAATATCACTGATGGTGTATCATTGTCGTGCCAGACTTATGAGCTTACATGAATTTAATAATTTTGGACTTGATAACTTTGAGATTCATATTGATAGAAATCTTGGAATCTTGTAGTTTTTTTAATTTAAAATTTTTAAAAAATTTTAATACACTTTGTTTTATGAATTATGTTGGGAGAGAAAAATTAGAGCAAAAGGGGAAAGGATCTTGTAATTTTTAAAGGAAAAAGAGCTAAAAGTTACGAGTGCCTTTTCTGACAATCTAGTATTCCAAGCAGTTGTTGTTGAACAAAAAGAAAAATAACAATGTTGGGCACATTTTTTTTTTTACCATCAGTTCACACTTTTCAGTATAAGTAGTCTATAGTCATAGTAAGCAAAATGAGGTTGAGTTTTTTTTAAATCCCCACATATTCAGTGTTTGAATCTCTTTTAGTTCTTCCACAACCCATGATGACAGAGAGAACTGAAACATTTGAAAAGTGAACTTTACATCTTATATCTTATAATGTTAGTTAATTTGATTTTGAAAGGGTATGCATAAAGTTGCAGTAACAAACTTTGTCTTGCATTTCAAAGATTACAAAACTATATGTTTTTAGAGAAAAAATAGGGGAGGGAAAAGTGTTAAAAGTGCTATCCCCCCATGGAGGTTGTGGGCAAGGCAGGAAAAATCTCATCTCCTTTTCCTGAACTAGACCCATCAGAAAGAAAAATGTACAAGTCACCATCTTCCTGTATTTCTAGTGACTAAATAAAAGATAACTCATTTCCCTCTTTATAGACCCTTCCTCTTGATCTCATCTTCATTGCTTTATAGATGACTTTTAAAACTTTAGTCAGAATTCCCATCATGCATTGTCAGCTGCTTGCTAGATATTGCCATCGCTGCGTGTTCATTGGCATCTCAAATTCAACATGCCCCAAAATCCTCTTCAGTCAGCTCGCTAGCACTATTAAGAACCTTCTAAGTGCCAGATATTGAAGAAAGAAAGACAAAGAAAGGTGGAAAAGCCAGTCCCTGCTGGAAAAGGGCAGTGAGGTTGAAGTGCTGTGGATGGAGCACTGGATCTGGAATCAGGAAAACCCAAGTTCCTCATCTGTAAAATGGGGACAGTAATAGCATTGCCTTCCAGGTTTGTTGTGAGGATAGAATGAAATAAGACTTTAAAGCACTTTGCAAACCTTAAAATGGTCTATAAATGAAAGTTACTGTTATTTACCCTGACTCCCCTCCAAACTTAACCTGTTTCTGTTGAGGGTACCATCATCTAGACCCTTAACTACAGAAAATCCTGTTTGTGTGGTTCTAGGATGTAGGAAAATCCATTTGCTTTGCCTGGCTCCTCTATCTCTTCTTCTGTAGCAGCCTTAACTCAGGCCTTCATGTCCTCTTAAGTTCTTTTCCATACCACTGCCAAATAGTTTTCCTAAGTTATATGTCTGACCCTGTCACTTTCTTGGTCATAAATCTTAAGTGATTACTTATTGTTTCTAGGGTGAAATGTGAACTTTTCATCTGCAATTTAAAGCCTTTTCTAATTTGGTTTCAACCTACCTTTCCCATTTCTTTTGACTTTCACCTTACTCTCCCCCTTCTTGTAAATCTAGACTACTCCTTCCCTGGTAAGTTGCTTCCTGAACTTTCTTGGAGTCTATCTCTTGTTTCTTTGCCTTCTAACAATTTCCCTTTGCTTCTTCCCTCTAACCTAGAGGAAAGAATTCTACTTCTACTTCTCTGCATCTTCATCTGCTCTAGAGTTTCTCTGGTCACTATTGCCTCTGAATACTTAATATAATCTCATTGTTAGTTGGTTAATGTTCCTCATCATTTTACCTTGAATTTTACTTTTCTTTGTAGCCACTTCTTAGAACAGGAGTAGTTTCATTTTTGTTGTACTATCCTTATCCCCCTGTATTTATCAGTGTCTAACTCATTAGCCATTTTGAATGTTTATGGAAGAATGGAAATTATGTATTTCCTATGCCTTTCTACTAAGACACAAAGTGACCAGTTTTTTTGCCCTTTGCACATTTAAATTTTGTTCCCAGTACGTAGTCAAGTAGATGAAAGTTTGAGGTATCTTTGCAAAATGTCTCCTCCACCAAACCAATTTATCTGAAAAGAAAATGTGATAAAGAAACCAAATTCTCTTGTGAATTTAATTTATGGTTTTGTTTTGTTTTTTTTTTTCCCCTAGAAGGCATTAGAAAATTTCTTCAATTAAAATAAGGTATTTGTGGACTGGAGATGAATATTACCAATTTCAGTGTAACAGATTTTACTCATGTAGGAGGAAGACACTAAGGTGCCATGCTAGATATGTTGGGAATAAAATGATAAAATCAATCTTTGCCCTAAGAAAACTTAAATCTAATAGGTATTTAAAATATGATAGATAGGAGAATCTCTATTAAAACCCCAAAGTATATCTGAGGTTTTAAAAGGCTACGCCAACCAAACTCAAGCTTGGGTGGGTCCTGCCAAATTGAAAAGGCTTATTGTACAGTTCTCATAGGATTGTGGATACATCCTAACTAGGAAGATCGAGTGGAAAGGTTGATAATAGAGAGCATCTGTGCAGTTCTTGGCCAGAGTATCATGTTTTTGGCCTAGTGATTTTAGAAAATTATATATATTTTTTTCTTTTCCAAATTTATTTTGTTTGAAGAAACAGAAAAAGAAAAATTGAAAAGCAATACAAAACAAAATGAAACAAAAGAATAAAAAACATTATCATGTGCCCAGCAGAACATCAGAGAGGATTCAAAATATATAATAACAAGTACCAATTTAAGATATATATTCATAGAAGAAATTATATTAATGAGTGTCCATCTTTAGAAAATTATATTTTGATCATTTAGTTTCCTCCCTAGAAGAATGAATGAATGAAAATGCAAGAAATAACTATTGATTATGGTTATCCAAATCAGAATGGGCATGGATTAGTGCATAGATTATAATCTCTGCAGTTAAATAACTGGAAAATGTCTAACGGATTTTAGAAAAGTGATCTTCTTTTGTCTCATTAAAAATATCTAAAATAACTATCAGTAGCTTTTTAAAATTGCCTTTAAATGTACCATTGAACATAATTATTTTTATTTTAGATTTTAAAATGAAGGCATTGTACTTGGGTAGACTTCTTTAAGTAGACTATACATTTCAAAAAAGATCTTGAACTCCTAACTTAAAATAGTTTTCAATAAAAACTAAGGACATGGGGAAAGAAATTACATCAAATTTTTTCAAAAATGGGATTTTCTTTATTTCTTTTTTTGCTGAGGCAATTGAGGTTAAGTGACTTAACCTGGGGTCACACAGCTAGGAAGTGTTAAGTATCTGAGGTCACATTTGAATTCAGGTCCTCCTGACTTCAGGGCCAGCACTCTATCCATTGTACCATCTAGGTGCCCCCAAAATGGGATTTTCTTAATATGATTTTACTGTGCATTTTTTTACATTCAGTTTTTCTTATTTTTTCTCAACAGTGAATTCAGTTAGTTTTTTATTAAATACCTGCTATAGGCTATACCCTAAGTTCTGTGGTTTAATGAAGTAGAGATTTTAGATAAATCGAGCATTTGCTAAACATTGATTGTGGTCAGTTTTGTAATAAATGGACCAAATAAACATTAAGAGCCCTACTCTACATAGAGTATTGTAATACATGAAGTATAAGAAGTAGTCCTAACACTTAGTGAAGTTGGTTTAGTACAGGGATATCATAAGCAAAGTGATATGCAAAGTTCAGGGTAGAAAAGGCTATGACTGGGACATACAGAAAATGTCTTGGAGAGGATTATGTTTGAGCTAAACATTAAAGGATAGTGTCAAATTTGCAATAATAATAAATGGCAGTAGTAGTATTTGAAGGTTTGTGGGGAAAACATGCTCTGTTAATGCTCTGTTGGTATGCATATAAATTAGCACAATTCTGGAAAAATCATTTGAAATTATATGAAAAAGTTCTTATCTTTTGACCCTGCAATTTTACCACTGGGCATGTTACCACAAAAGGTCAGAGATAGATGTCATGTGTAACAAAATGATCATCAATAGTGTGGGAGTTCTATGAACTAATTGCAAAATGAAGAGAACAGGTCAAAAAACTATATACAGTGACTACAGTAATATGAAGGAAAATAGCACTAGTTGACAGTTGAATTGAGATTAAATGCATTAATATTAGTTTCAGAGGAAATATATCCCTTACTTGGTAAAGATGCAGGTCATACCAGTGCAGAATGCTCCTATAAACCAGATTAGGTTGTCCATTAATTTTTTGTTAGAGGGATGAGGTTTTTTTTTCTTTGGTGGAGAGGAGGAAGGATATGGGAAATGACAAATGATAAAACTCCCTTAAGGAGCTTTACATTTTTTGAAGGATAAATTGAGGGGAGTGATATGAAGATAAGTAAAGGTATATAAGCATTAAATAATTGGAGTGGATGGGGTGTAGGAGAGGTCTCAGTAGCATTTGAGCTGAGCTTTGAAGGGAACCAAAGATTCTGAGAAGTTGTGTTCTAAGGCATGGGGGAAAAATGAGTATAGAGGATGGTATGGCCCAGTTCTTGTGAAGGGCTTGAATTGCCAGAAAGGAATTTTATTCTATAGGCAATAGGGGATCATTGGGACTTTTTGAGCAGAATAGTAAGTATCATTGAGTCCTGTGGCTTAGAACCTGACAGATGTATGCAAGTAAGATCGAAAAACTAGGTAAAATGAGGCCCTAATATTAAAATGCTTTTGCAGCATGTATTCATTTGAAGTTATGAGGACTTGGACAAGGGGGGTGGTCATATGAGTATGGAAAAAAGTATAGTTTCAAGAGATTCTGTGGAGAATTGATAGGATTTGAGTTAATTGAATATGGGAAATGAGGAAAATTGAAGAGCCAAGTATGTTTTCAGGGTTGCAACTCTAAGTAACTGAAAGAAAGATGTTATCCTCAAAAGTAGGGAAGTTAGGTAGAATAGTAAGGTTTTAAGGGGAAAATAATGAATTCTGCTTTGGATTTTTTGATTTTGATATGCCTGCAGCAGTGGTGTCAAATCTAGACAGAAAACAAACCCCTGCAGGCTGCATGTTGACATGGAAAAAAAAAAATCTATGTTTTATTTTCACTTAAACATTTCTCACTTACATTTTGATCCAGTTCAGGCTGCACATTTGTGAGCAGCAGGGAATTTGCTGTGACAGTCAGTAGGAAATGTTCAATTGGTGATGGAACCAGAACTGTAGAAAATAATTAGTTGAGGATATAGAGCTCTAAGTCATTTGCCCAAGTTGAGTCAGCATTGGTTAAGCACCTATTGTGTGTCTAGGGAGAAGACTAATTCTTACCTTCTTAGAGCTTACAATTTAATGAATAATGAAGAAGTGAACATGAAAACAACTGTTCACAGTAAAATATACAGGATAAATTAGAGATATAATCAACATGCACAAGCATTAAAGGAGTGTTTTGTGAAAACTGAATAAAGTTAATTTATAATTTACTTTAATGTTATAGGCCATTTTCAAGATAATTCAGGGAAATTTCTATACCAGAAGTAGTTTAGTATAATATAGTATTCACATATTATAGATAATGAATGTTACCTGCATTTAATTTAAACTGCCTTGTTTCTTAAGCTGTAATATATTTACTAGCTCTGATACAGATTTATTTATATCAAATAGGGATTGGGATATAGCATACTATCATTACTATAGGGTACTAACAGAGAGGAACTCTTTTAATTCTAAATAATAGTACAGAAATTGAAAAACAGCAGTTTGAAATCCTTTGGTTCCATATGGAGAAAAAAAAGCAAGAATCAATTTCATCTTTTGTCTTTTCTTTACTCGGGCTAATTAAGTAATAGTTAAAACAAGGTGTCTATTCCTACTTATTAATAATCTAGAGTTAGTTATAGCACACCATACTAATTACCTTTGTTAAACAAATAATTTTACATAGTAATCCCTTCTTTTTAACTTAGACCCATTAATTTGGAGTTTTGAGCATTCTTGCTGGGTTGAGATTTATATGTCTTTTCTAGCTAGCTAGCTTTCTGACTCTAGTTAGGCTAAATAAACTCTAAGGTTATTTTCAGCTTTTAAAAATTTTAGGAGCCTATGATTTATTTTAAAAACAGTCTATAATTCAGACAGACTTTCCACCTCAATTATATTTAGGGATTATCATAGGGTAAGAGGGAAATCTTGACCTGTGATTTCTTTGATGTAAGAGATTCCCTCCTTGTACTCCCTGAGTACAGAGTACAATATTTTCTTCTGCAGTGGGCTTAGAGTATTTAAAGCAACTTTGAGGTTCAGCTTTTGACCCATCAGATTGTCAAAGTTGACAAAAAAAAAAAAGTGGCACACGATAGGCTTCAGAAAAATAGGTATATTCGTATACTGTTAGTGGAGCTAGGAATTGGCCTCTCTTTTCTGGAAAGCAATTTGGACGTATGCCTCCCCCCCACCCCCACAAATTTACTAAACTCAACTAAATTTTTATCCAACAAGGCCTGTTACCAAAAGAGATCAAAGAAAGAAGAAATGGACTTCTATGTGCATAAGATATTTTTATCAGTTCCTTTTATAGTGACAAAGTACTGGAAACTATGGGCGTCCTTATCATTTGGAGAATGGCTGTATGATGGACTAAGGGTGTAGAATAAGATACGTATTTGTTGTTAGACATGTCTAGTGCATGAATTTGTTTTTGTTTTGTTTTGTTTTGTTTTGAAAGTGCATGTTTGTTATAAGGGTTTTTTTGTTTGTTTCAGTTGAGGGGGAAAGATAGGAAGGAAAGAAAATTGATTTTAATTGAAAAATTAAATCTAAAGTAATTTTAGGGCATTGCTGGGACACTGATTTTCCTGTGGTTAATCATTTGGTCAGTTTCAAAGACAGAATCCAGATTTTCCTGATTACAAACTGAACACTATATCTACTCTGCCAGAATTCCTTTCATTATACTGTTAAATTGGAATTCTGTATAATAGTGTATAACTGTTATATGCTATGCATTATGGTATTATACTTACTACTTAATGTACTTCCACAAAAGGTAATCGAAGAAACTGTTTTGTGACATGGAATTGATAGAATTCTGGTCTGTAATAGTGTAGTATGTGCCTAGATAGATTCTGTCAAGCTGGGAAGACTGAATATGAACATAGTGAGAGACTTTGCCTTAATTACATACACTAGCTAAAGAGGTTCATTGAATGGTTTTGCTTTAATTCCTGTTACTCTTGAAAGTGATTTTTAAAAATACAATTCTGTTAATGCCGTGACTGGCAAAAGGGTTGAGGGTAATATCCATTCATTGAACATGTGAATGTAGTAGATTATTGCGTAATAATGATTAAATATGAGAAACTCCGAGAAATATGAGATTCTTCATATGAACTACCTCACAGCGACATAAATTTTTTATTTTTTTAAATTAAAAAAAATTTTTTTTGACATAAATCTTAAAGATAAAAGCCATAAGCCCAAAGAATAATATACACAGTGACTATAATAGCTACACATTATAAACAAAGACAACTCTGCAAGAAGACTAGACTTTGAATAATTGTGATAAGCTCTTGGTCTTGTGATAATTGTGATAACCTCCTTCCTCTTAGTCAAAACCTGGGATTATAAAATATAACATTGTCACTGTGTGCAAATTCACTTTTATAAGCTTTTAAATACAAATTTAAGTGTCCTTTTTTCAGTTATTTATAAAAATAGTTTTATATTTGAGCCACTGTTGAATATGGAATTTATAAAACTGATCGTTATTAAGGGTATCTAAGTGGGGTAATAGATAGAGTCCTAGGGCTATAGTGAGGAAGACTCATTTCCCCAAGTTTCAAATCTATCCTCAGATATTTAAGAGGTATGTGATTCCGAACAAGTCACTTCATCCTATTTGCCTTAGTTTCCTCATTTCTTAAGACGACAAAGACGAGCTAAAGAAGGAATTGGTAAGCTACTTCAGTATCTTTGCCAAGAAAACCTCAATTGAGGCCACAAAGAACAGGACTGAAAAACAACTTGTTTGATCTCCAATTTGTTTCAGTATACAATAATAGATCACTGCTAGCAATGGCTTTACTGTATGAAATAAAACAAAAGTTAATTTACGAATTGGTAAAAGAGTAATCGGCCCACAAGCTTTAATAAAAGCATCAGTTGTATGCTTTTATTATCAGTTGTATGCTTTAATAAAAACATCAGTTGTATGCTAGACACTCAGCATGTGGTTTCTCCCTTCACAGCATCTCTCCCATATTATTCCCTTGTTTCTCTATATTCTTACAACTGCTTTCCTGATGAAGGTTCTTATCACCTCCTGCCTAGAATGTTTCCAATGTCTGCTGGTTGGTCTTTCTACCTCAAGGATCCCTATTAATGCCATTCCCTCTTACCTTCCATTCAGATTCCAAAGTCACTTACCTACCTTAAAGTGCAGATCTGACCCATCTTATCCACCTTTCATCCACAACTCAATAAACTCCAGTGACTTAACATTAATTTCAGAATCATATGTAAAATGGTCCACCTGAGCTTTTCCTAACTTTTCAGGCTTCTTCTACTTTATTCCCTTTCAGTTAGCTCTGTGGTTTAAATACACCAGCCTACTTTCTGTTCTTCACACATAGATACTTCACAACTACTTTTTTTTCTCTTCTCCCCTCTCCCCAATATTCTACCTTTTCAGTACTTCTCTACTTCCTTTAAGACTTTAGTCAGGTCCTTCCCCTTCTCCCATTGCCTTCCCTCTGAGATTACCTTATATTAACATTGCATATATCTCTGGTATTACATATGCATGTTATTTGACTCCTGGCAGTGTCAGTTCTTTAAGGACCTGGATGATATTTTTGTCTTTCTGGTGCCTAGTACATGGTAAACTGTTAAATTCTTGTGGACTAAATAAAAAATGCAAGTATACAAATAAGATTGACTGGGGGGTGAAAAGACAACTGGAAGAATCTGAAAAACCCTTTGAAAAAAGACATGGGAGCTAAACTTTGAAAGGAACTAGGAGCTCTGTGGGGCACCTGGGGCAGCGAATGGATGGGAAATGGAATGTTGAACTACCAAGTTGGAAGCCAGATTGTGCCTGGTTTTTAAATAAATACCAAGGAGAGCAGTTTGTTGTTTCTCCTAGAAGTAATGGGAAACCATAGAAACTATGTGATCAGCAGAGTTGTGCATATAGGCCCATGCTCTAGGTTATCATTTGGGTTTCTATATTGGAGAGGGAGGAGAATGGGATTCAAGGAAAGTAGTTATGTATAAGTATAAAATAATGGATTTAGATTTGGAATTAGGAACTTGGGTTCAAGTGTAACTGTCTAGAACCATGGGTAAGTCACTTCACTTCCAGATCTCAGTTTCTTTCTCATTAAAAGTGAGAAAGCTAAACTAAATGACCTTCAAATGCCCTTCCAGCTCTGGCTCTGCATTTTTATAGCTCTATGGTATGCTCTAAAGCAAGGAGCCAAGATTGGGAACAACACACGAAACTAAGGAATCACGTAGAGGCAAACCAAACGAAGATAATATCCAGAAATGAGTGTCCAAATGGGCAGCTGTGTATATTTGGCTCTTCTCCTCCTGACTGCTTTGTGTTTTGTCTCTAAAGTTGTCTAACTCTTTTCAACACACCTATCTCAGATAGGAAACCTTTTCTGAGCTTCCTGATGGGATATACACTAACTCTGGGGCATGTCCAGACCTGGGTTATGATTATGATGGTATGGAAATAACAAAGATTGTGTGTGAAGGGCTGGTCAAGTTCCCCTGCTTCCCCTAGTCACTTTTTCTCTCAGGGGCTTCTGTAAATGTGGATTACTTGCTGATTATCATGGATAGAAGTTTCTTCATGAGGAGCCTACTTTACTTGTGCAATTACATTATATTCACTCTTCTATACCTCTACTTCCCCATCCCTTTAAAGAGAAATAGATTTTATTTTCTTTGAGGCCAGGCTTGGTCAATAAAATTAGATTCATTTGTGATTTTTTTTTCTTTTTTTTCCATATATACTATTGCTACTGTAAATTTCATATTCCTGGTTGTCCTTACTTTACTTTGTTTCACTTCATCCTATCTTTTCCATTCTAAGTTTCTTCCTGTGACTTGGAAAAGATTACATGAAAACCCCAGTATAACTACGTTTCCACTTTTTTCCTACAACATCTAAACTTGCTATCAAATCAGATTATAGTTTAATAGTTAAGGAGTAAATGAAAGGGGTCTTAAAATGTATTTTTCTTTTCGTTACTCTTTTTTTTGGGGGGGGGAGGCTGGGGTTAAGTGACTTGCCCAGGGTCACACAGCTAGGAAGTGTTAAGTGTCTTGAGACCAGATTTGACCTCGGGTCCTCCTGAATTCAAGGCTGGTGCTCTTATCTACTGCGCCATCTAGCTGCCCCTTTTCATTACTCTTAATCATGAATTCCCAATTTTTCTTAAAACATCAAAGTAAAATTTCTGTTTTAAGAAAAGACGACATCAAGGTTTTTAAAGAAAAAAGTACAGTACTTAAAAATTGAAACAGTATTTTTAAAATTCCTTTTTTCTCCTCGAAAATTTGCTGGATTTAGTTGTCAGTGTTCTCCTAACCAATAGGTGATGAAACTAAGAGTAGTGCAGCTATTTGTTATTGTTGGCTTATTCACCTGGGAAAAATTTAATATAGAAAGAAGTGATTTTTACCATTTGATGATGGCTTAAATTTCCATTGTATTAGAATGTTAATACCACAAGTGATCACAGTGTCAGTTGTTAACAGAAGAAAATAAAAATGTTACTATGGTTTTGAATATTGAGACACTTGTAAATTCATATGCTTAAAAAGTTGATTTTGTAGCAAAGAAAATGAAATTAGATCTTGGTATCCGTACTCATTAAAAAGTAAATCTTATGTAGTTGTCACCTTGACATAATTTGCCTTTTTTCCCTACTTAACAAAGATTAGAGATAGAAGATAGACTCTTGAGTTGATCTTACCCTTTTATTATTCATAAGCTTAAATATATTGATGTTATTTATGTAAATAAATATGCAAATTATACATAAATGATTCTCTTTTTTTCTTATCAGTCTTTTGATTTTTATTGTAACACTTAGAAGTCTCATGATTGATTCATTTTCAGGCTCTTAGGGAATCTCTGGGGTAATCTTTTACCACTTTCTCTTCTAAGCTATTCTTCCAATTCTTCTTCAAGAACCTTTCTCCATTTTTTAATCTCTTCATTTTACTTCATATTACTTTATATAATATATTTTACTTTACACATATACTTTACATTACTATATACTACATAAATGATAAAAGTCCATATTTTTCTTAACACTCTGCTTGGCATTACTGTGGTTTTTCTCAATTTCCAATCTCTAGTAAAAATTTTTGATACTGGTGGATGTTTTCATTTTTCTCAACTTTTCAGCTTTAATTTCAGATTTGGGAGGTTTGGGTGAGGGCCAGGCTCTGCTCCTCTGTTTTTGAGTGGGTAGTTAGCTTAAATTTTTTCTTGCTTTGGGACTCCATCTCTCTGCCCCACCCAATTCACTGGCTCATCACTTCCTCCTAGTGTTAAGTTAACTTTTATTTTTGGGCCCTTTAGTTTCTCAGGCCTGCTTTCTACCTCCACTCTCCAACACTACTAGGCTCTTCAGGCTTTCTTAGGGGAGCCCTCCACGCCTCTACTGTTGTTGCCTCTGTTCACAGAGCCTTGCAGGCTGTCCTGGTTTGCTAAAGTCTTTTACCAGAAGCTTCTAAGCTTCCATCTAGCTTCTTATAATAATTCTTTTTTGTGGGTAGTCAGGTTTAAGTAACTTACTCAGGTTCACACAGCTATTAAGTGGCAAGTGTCTGATCTCAACTTTGAACTCAGGTTCTCCTGAGTCCAGGACCAGTGCTCTATCTGCTGTACTACTTCTGGAATGGAAGAAGTCACTGTAGTTTCTCATTAGATTTCTTGATAATTATTCAATCCTAGTATAAAAACTTCAAGATTTTCCTAGAATGGGAGTTGAATATTTTACATCTCTTTCTTGGCAGGAACCTCCCTTGAAATTCTTTTCTTACCCAGTGAAAGCTACTAGGTCTTCAGTAAATATGATCTGCTGAGACAAGAAAGTAAGTTATGATTTTTTTGTAGTAGTCTTTTTGGAGGTTTGTCATATTTGTGATTTAGTAGAAATTAGCTACTTGTTTTACAGAGAGCTAGTCAGAGCAAGTTGAACTTGATTTTTAAGCTTTCATTAATGAATTGCTTCTTCCTAAATTTGCTTTTTTACTTAATGGTAATGTTAAACTTCTTAAAAGCTTTCCTTTGAGAATTGTTAATTGAGCTGTAGGTATGAAAATAAAAATTTTTTGTCAGCTATTAACCAAAGTTATTTTAAACATGTCCTCCTTTAGTCCTGTCTTTTTAGATCATCCCTTAAGTATCTTTTAAATATAACTATTCATGAATGGTCTTTTCTGCTTTATCTCCTCGATATACCTGATTGTTGATAGGTATAGAAAGGTACTGTAATTTTCCTCTGATCTAAATACGTATTCATATATTGTTGAGTGCCCTTGGTCAACAACATCCCTTAGAGGGATCCGAAGAACTGCTCTACTTAACTGCCTCAGTGAATGGATTTGGACTGGTTCAGTTTCAGATAATGCGTTATAGCAGACAGCTGTTGTAAAGGTCTACTTTCAGCTGAGGTTAAGTCCAGATCTCTAGGGAATCTGTGCTAGGCTGAAATGATTCTAGGGTCACCCAGGGACTCAAATTGATTTTGAAGGAGTCCTGACCTAAATAAAATATATAGATTATTTCTTCTGTATTCCCTTTTTTTTTTGCCAACTTGAACCCAAATAATGGCAGGACTATACAACGCCATGGTATCCTATATTAATCCTGTTTATGTACTGGTGCTACTTTCCAACCACAATCTTTTTGTAATCTATAGTGATTAGTATTAGCATAACATTTTCTGCTTCTGTACCTGGGAATGCATGCTCTAATCTCATTCACTTTTTAGAAGTTTTGGTTTTCTTCCCTGTTTTAATTCAGGTATCATTCCCTGGAAGCCAAGCCTCACATAATTTCCTTCTAGTATTTTGTGGGTTTGGGGGAAAGTGTTCCCTTTCCCTATTTACCTTCTTCCCCTTTCCTCCCTTCTGCTCACTTCCCTTCTCCCTTCTTCTCTTGCTCTGTACATCTTTTTGTCTTTCCTTTCTCCCTGTCACATTGTTTCCCTGTTTTTCTTTCTCTCTCCCTCATTTCTTCTTCACTTCTCTCCCTTCTCTCGATTTCCCGTTCCCCTTTTTTCTCCCTTACTTCCTCTCCTTCCATTCCTTTTCTCCTTTTCCCTGCCTTTCCCTTCCCTCCCAAATATGCATATTTTGTAGTTACCTTTTTTTTGGGGGGGGTCCTCCTTTTCATCCTCACTGTTGAAATAAGCTCCCTGAAGGCAAGTTCTGTTTTCTAATTTGTCATTATATTCCCATCACTAGCAAAGCACTTTATATGTTAGGTGTTATCTTAACAGATTGAATGTGGTAATCCTAACTTTCAGAAACTAGATATTGATGTGATTTGATAAGAATTCTTTTTAAGGATCCCAGGAAACTAATTTTAATAAATCACTGTGCAGCTCTTCCAAATTCTTACAGCACAAATTTCTGGTGACTTTATTATTATTATTATTATTATTATTAAAGCCTAACATTTAACAATCCAGCAAATTGTTTATGGCTTTTTTTGTGCTAATACTGTCTTTTGTGGGTATGTGTGGGTGTCATTGAATGCTTAGCATATGTTTCAGTTAAGGGGGCATGCTTTATACTTGAAGTTTTATTTCTTTTTCAACTTTTTTTTCCCCCTGAGGCTGGGGTTAAGTGACTTGCCCAGGGTCACACAGCTAGGATGTTTTAAGTGTCTGAGACCAGATTCGAACTCGGGTCCTCCTGAATTCAAGACTGGTGCTCTATCCACTACGCCACCTAGCTGCCCCCTTTTTCAACTTTTTAATGAATTTCACAGTTTTTGTTTTGAAGTCAGAAGGTATCAGTGTTCTCTTCCACTCTTAATTCTACTTTGACTTAATTTGTTATCTCTATCAATTAGCCTTTATGAACTTGTTTATATTTTAACTTATACCACTTCTGGGGTTAATGGATCTTCAGTGTTTGTTACTTACACTTGAGTAATAGCTCCTAATGTTTCAAATTTTGGTGAACATGGCAGTGTTGTTTTTATATTTATAGATGCCATTTCTTTATACTGTCCTTGTCCTACCATTTGTCTTTGGAAATTTGAGGGTGAGGCTTAAACTTTTGGTCTCTAGACATATGGAGTACTCACCGTTGCCCTTGTCTGGGTCTTTTTCTTATATATATATATATATTTTTAAAGTTCTTATTGATATATATTTACATTGTTTATGCCCCCTTAATGTATTTTAGTGTTTCAGTTGGTGTACAAAACTCTGATTTAAAAGTTTGTCCCAGTTGGTAATATTTTTTTTACAACATTGAAGAAATATTACTTCTGAAAGCCTCTATATTGCCTTCAGAGAGCCATCCCTTATAATAAAGAATTTTCTTCTAAAGAGGAAAAATAAGAAAAAAAAGTTCAATAAAGGCAATACATTTTAAAAATGATACTATATTCAGTGTTCCACAACTATTAACCTCAACCTCCACAGTTGGAGGAAGCTCTTTATGGTTTCCATTTTATGTTGATCTTGAAATTTAGCAATGAGAAATACAAATGGTATTATTTCAAGGGAGGATTTAGGTACAAGTACAACATGGTTTTTGTACAATTAGAATAAGAATCTTTGGTTTTCATTAATCTGATAAATGACTAATTTTTTTTTTAAACTGCATTCATACTTGTTCTTGTTTACTTATTTTTAGATTCTTTTTCTAGCGTTTGGATTCTACTATCACATCCTTGGGTCAACAGTTTTTTCTAAAAAATCAGATTTATCTAAATCTCTTAGTTAAGATATGTGTCATCCATACGTGAACAAGAATTTCCTCTATAAAATGCTCAACAAGTGATCATCTACTGTGCTTGAAGTATGACTCCAATAAAAGAGAAACTCATTGCTTCCCAAGGTAGTCCATTCCACATTTTGAACTGTTCAAATTGTTAGGTTCTTTCTTATTTTAGTACTAAATCTTCGTCTTCACTTTTCACTCATTGTTCCTAAGCCTGTCTTTTGGGGAAAAAAATACAACAAATCTAATTTTGGTACTTGACCATCCTGTTTGCCTTCTTGTGGAAAATATATCAGTAGCCTTTCTAAATGGTAACATTCTGAATTAGACAAGATTCCAGATGTGGTCTGTATTAGAACAGAAAACAGTGGATATTATGTCTTTACTGGAGAACAGTGAATATTTTGCCTTTCTAATGCAGCCTCGTTATAGTTCTAGCTTTGGAATGTCATCTTATACTTTTGACTCCTATGGAACTGAAGTCTCTTAAAATGCCTGCATCTTTTTCTAAAATGTTCAGCTTAACCATACTCATTCCATTTTTTAAGATGAAATTGATGTTGTTTTAACTTTAAATGTAAGGTTGTATTTATCCCCTCGTAATTTTATTTGATTCAGTCTAATTTTCTAGCCTGTGAAATTATTTTAGTATCCTGACCTTAATTCAAACTGTGAACTGTTCCTCTAGTGTCCAATGAAAATTTGACTGGCTGTGTGATTATCTTTTTTCATTGGCATCCTCTAGTTTTAGTTGCCTGTATATATTGAGAGCTAAAGTGATTTGCCCACAACTTCAGAGACCACATGTGTTAGAAGCCTTCAGCTCTGGGTTGTTTTTTTGTCTTTTGATGCCAAGATTATTTATTCTGCTACGCTATTGAATGTACATTTTATATAGTTTTAAATCAGTTTAAAATGTTTCATTTGATGCCTTTATTCATACTGATGTATTATTCTTTGATAGTAAAAGTTCAGTTCCTTCAGTTTACTTAACATCTATTTAGTTGTTTGCAGTTATTATCTATAGTTGTTTTGTTTGTTTTGTTTGTTTTGATTATTGTGGCTATTAAGCATAGAACAGTGAGTTGGTTAAATGGATGGAGCATCAGGTTTGGAGTCAGGAAGATCTGAGTTCAAATTCAGCCCCAGGCTCTTTCTTACTAGCTGTGGGACTCTAGTTGACTACTTATCAGTCTCAGTTTCCTCTTTTGTAAAATAAACTGGAGAAGGAAAAGGCAAACCACACCAGTATCTCTGCCAAGAAAACCCTCAATGGGTTCATGATGAGTTGGACAAAGCTGAAACAACCAAACAACAAAAACAAATTAGGCATAGTGCTGACATAAATATTTTTCGCATAGATTTTTTTTCCCCCTTTATTTTATTTCTTTGAGATATATTCCTAGATAACTTGGTTTAGTGAATTGATAGAATGTTGATCATTTAAGAGACCTGGGCTAATTATTTCATATCTCAGTTCATTTCTGCTAATCTGTATTGGTAAAATAAAGACGTTACTACTGTTTATTCATGCTCACATAGAAACTACAGCTTTTTATGGATGTAGTGTGTTGTCTTGTATAAAATGTGATGAGAATTATTAAAAATAAAGTTTTGGTGCCTAGAGTAATTTATGATGGTTCATATTCAGGGAGGTCCTGCACTTCCTAGCTCCCCAGTTGTCAGCATAAGCCTGCATGTGCTCTTTCCTGTTTACCTATCATTCTTTTATGTTGCTAATAATTACTTCCATTTACATAGCAGTTCAAAAATGCTTTTCCTTCATCTTTTGTGGTTTCTTCAAAATTCTTAAATGCTCTTTTTGATAGAAACTATATTGCCTGGCTCAAAATAATTGATTACATTCAAAGATCATAATATTTATTAAAAATTAGACCAGCGTGTTTATGAAAATGAGAGTCATGGGTCTGAATTCCCTTGGAACCTTTTGGTTTTCAAATTGTGTTTTCATTTATTCAGCTGTCATTCTTGGACTATCTCTTCTGTGCATTGCATGACATTTTACTAGATTTTGTGGAGATTTTGTGGATATATAGTATCATGTCATCTGTCCTCAAGAACATTTAAGCTATAAAATGTTAAATATTAATTTATACCTCAAGGCAGGTTATGATTTGAGTGATATAGGCATTAAAAATTAGCAACCTTGCCACTTTTTGGTTACAGTGGTCTTTCTTAATGCATATTTAGGATAAATATGAGATTTTAAAATATGATAATCTCTTTTTTATCCTAAATATGCATGTTTTTTAATATCATGATCTAAGTAATCCTACTGATTCTCTTAATTTTGTTTTCTCCTTTTAGACTGTTTAAAAGATTGGTATTTGAAGTCTCTTGCAAGTTACTTTCTTTATGTTAAGATGAGGAACATGGTTCTATTGTATTTCCAGTTTCTATCTGGTCATGGTTTTTAAAATATTTTTCCATATTTGAAAGGTACTTCCAAATTCACTCCCACCCGTTTGATTTTTGCCCTGTAGCCTTGAAATGGTTACCTAATGTATTGTTAATTTGAATGCATGATGTTTTTGTTATTTGGGCAAGTTGGTGCAGTAGATCTGGAGTCAGGAAGATCTAAGTTTAAATGTGTCTCCAGGCCTCTCTGACTCTTACTTTCCTATGAAGATACTTACTGACAATACTTGCCTCACAAGGATGTTGTACATATTATATATAAATCTCTTAAATTTCTAGACTTCCTCTGGGTTATATACTTTTTAAGCTTTTCAATTATTAAAATTCTTGTAAGTTACTTTTTAATGAAATAACTAATAAATTCAGGGTTTTTTTCTCCTGTCACAGTGACCAATTTTTAAATTATCTGTATTATGTAATACATTGGCCTTGTATACGAAATTTTTCTGCCAATTTCCTTGTAGATTATTACATGTGTTATGATTATGTGACTTAATTTTGAAGTTTTTCCAATGTTACATGTTTTTATCTCAATCTCAGCCTGGGCAGGTTGTCTTTTATATATCCCCATTATTCCATTTTTATTGGCATTCTAATTAGGGATGACTTTTTTAAAAATAGTCAGCAGATCAGTGCATTTAAAAAGACTTAGGGATCTATCTCATATTTTTCCTTATCATTTTCTTCAACAGATTTAGCCATGGAATCAAACCCATCTGATCATCCCAGAGCAAGCACAATATTTTTGAGCAAATCCCAGACTGATGGTAAGATTACTGCATCATTTTCTTAGGAGACTAATTAAGACCACACTTTTTCTTATATAGGTTGCCTATTTTGGGCTGGGAATTATATATATCATGTATTCACAATTATAGATTAATATGTATAGACAACTTTCATGCCAACACTGAAAAGGAATATGGTTTATTTTGTTTGCCACTATTTCCATGTACACATTGCTGTAGATTATAAAGTACCTAGTCTAGCTCTATCACTTTATAGGTGATGGAATTGGATTGGATCACATCCACCCTGGATCCTTGGGTTCTCTGTCCACCATGCCATACCTGCCTCTGTTAATCAGGGCTTTGAGTAAAAATCAATTTGTGTTAACTATTTCACAATGCCAGTCTGTCTTCATAAAGCAAACTCATTTTTAAAGTAGCCATGATTGAGGATTTTTTCAAGCTAGAGGACAGCCAATATAATCTGCTCACATGGGAAGTAAACCCATGATTTAGGCCTCATATAAGCACCATGCTGTGGTCAGCTGAGGTTATCATGGCTGACATGCATTGTGACCACTTGAGATTATGATGCTTTAGGGTCCCTTTGTCATAACTAAGAGTGAGATGCCTCATCCTCCATCTGTGTTTGGTAAAGAAATTTCCCAAGTTGGGGTGGTAAGGTGGAGCTCTAAGTATTCTCACATCTCAGATATGTTAACCCTACCATCTCTGTCACTAATCTCTGCTTGAATTTTTTTCCTGGACTTTCTTTACATAATACAGTTGAGACATAATAGGATTTTTCAAAATGTTTTTTGAAGTAAATTGGAAAGTAACATAAGGTAGAATAACTTGATAAAGGATACATAGGTAGGAAGTTGTCTCTGTGTCTCCTGATCGTATTTTATGGTCTCTGACCAGCTTTAATTAGATAGGTAAATATCATTCTTCCCTTTAAGATGAAACTAATCTCCACATCCATCCAGTATTTTATACTGTTAAACAAGCTCATTCTGTGTAGTTACAATTGGTTGTACCAATCCAATGCCCCAGTGTCAGTCTTTATTATGGTTCCCTTAACCAAATATTATTTGATAGCGACTTCAGGTCTTCTATAGCCCTATATACGCCAACAAGCTAAATCTGAGCTGTTCAACTAATGCTTCTTGGAGATAATAGGAAATTCTGAATTTTTTAACTTCCCTGCTATTTCCTTGCTTTCCCTAGTTTTTTGAGATGGTTGTCCATGTGAACAACTTGGCTAGCATATTCTTGAAGTATGATTTATCTTATCAAAATCCTTCTGATATAAATGTGCTTTTGTTATCTAAATCAGGGAGACATAAAACAGAGGGAAAAAAGACTAATATCTCTAATATTGACACTTTTTTTTTTAAGTATTAGCAAAGAGCCACTACACATGTTTAAAAAAAAATTATTCTATGAGCATTTTCTACTTAGACAAGGAAACTATAAACATCATAGACCTAATAATAAAATTTTTATCAGATTTTTTTTTTTTACAAAGTCTTTGATAAAATTCAGTATCCATTTCTGTTAAAACATTTTTTTCTAAAGCATATCTGGGTGTTCGCCAGAAACCTCTCAAATTTCCCATTGGGAATGGAACCATGTTAAAGTGTAAATATTTAACAAAATAAATAAATATACAATGCAACACAAAAAAAAAGGTTAATTTGAGGTTTACTAAGGCAATATTCAGCTTACAGGGATCAATTCGTTAACAGAGATCAATATGTAATGTGAATAAACTAGAGACCTTTCCAGATAGGCTCAGAGATGAAGCAAGAGTTGCAGTATCACTACTATTATTTGATATGTAATGCTAGAAATGCTAACTATCAGTAAGAAAAGCAAAGAAGCAAAATAACTTAGAAGCAAAGAAAAAAAATCACTTGTTTAGTTAGAGAACAGAATCTGTTATTAATAGATGCAATTAATAACAATAAAGTTGCAGAATATAAAATAGGTAGGCATAAAAAAACCAAGCATTTCTGTATATTATGAACAGAAAGGAGAATGTATGTGTATATTTGAGGGGAAGACATGCACAGAAATTAGATATATACACACTATTTACAAAAAAAATTGGATTTAAAAATGAATAATGAGTAGTCTGAGCTGGTATAATGAAAATGATAATGCTACTTAATTTATTATCTGATCACTGCCATAAAAATCAAAATATCAAAAGGTTACTTTGTAGAATTAAAATTTATCTGGAGGAAATAAATGGAAAAGATAGGGGACCTAGCAAGAACCCAATCTCAAGATAATATTAATAAGCAATCAAAATGATTTGGTATTAGTCAAAAAAAAAATAGAAAAGCATTTTAGTGTAATGGATTATTAAGTAGGTCACAGAAAGAAAGGTGATAGCTTAGGGTTCTGTAAATCTAAAGATCTAGCTACTAAGGTAAGTACTTATTCCTGGACAAAAACTGTTAGGAAAACTGGAAATCAGGCTTTCAGAAATTAGGTACTACCTTCCAGGATAATACTCCAAATAGGTATTTGATTTGTATATAAAAGTCATAGCACAAATTAGGATTGCAAAGAAGAAATTAACTATCTGATTTATAGGGGGATATTTCTTGATCAAACAAGATGAAGGATCACAGAAGACAAAATGGACAATTTTGAATATATAAAATTTAAAAGTTTTTGCAGAAATAAAACCAGTATGATTAAAATTAGAGGAGCGACAGCTAGGAAAAAATATAGTTTCAGAAAGTTTCTGAGATAAAGATCTTATTTCCAAGTTGTACAACATATCTCAAAAAATCTTAGGGTAGTTTAAAGCTTATTAAAGTTTAAAACAGCACTTAAACTTTTGGAACAACTGATTTTAGGAACTGATTTAAAAAGATTTATTTTCCCTAGTTGGTAAATGGTTGAAGGATGAGAACTGGTAGTTTGCAAAGGAAACTATCAAATATGTTGGATATAATAGTAATTAAGATGAAACAGTTCATTTTGTATCATTAAATAATTACTGTGATAATTATTGTACTTTAGAAATGGATGTTTCTTAACATGGACTTTAGGATCATAGGTTGAAAGCTAGAAGAAGGTGAAGAGGCCATCAAGTGTGATTCTCATTTCTCAAATGGATCGCTGCTGCCTAGGACAGGCACCTTGCCAGAGGTCATATGGATAAACTTGTATGTGTATACTCTGCCTGTCTGAGTAAATCACCTGAATTGTTCTTTCTCAAAGAAAAAGTAGTTTCCTTTTTTTTTAGGAACCATTGAGTAGTCTTGCTCAAGAGAAAAAAGAGTAGGAAAATTAAATGAATGGAAGGTTGTAGCTGTCACATAGCTCCTTTATCATCATCGCTTTGGTTTCTACACTGCCCCCAGCAGCATGCTAGACATTAGGAGAGTACCAAGGAACTGGGTAGCCTTAGTGCCATTTCATCTACATAGACATGAGTAGTACAGGATTGTGTATCATGGAGGATTTAATTGAAAATACAATGTTTTTAACTGTTTCAAAAAATAATTTATTTAATTTTATAATAACAATGTAATATAGAACCATTGAATGACTGGGATATGTAAAGCATGGTAGCAGTGAATCAGCACATTGGACTTTCAGTTGTTGAACTCAGAATGGGACCTTTTTCTTCCTTTCTTTTTTTATGATGCTGATGAGGAATAAAATGTGAGAAAGTTAAATGGCTTTAATTGCTAACCTCATTTGTTCTGCCTGTTTCTCTGAACCTTTTTGTATATGTATCAGGCTCCAGAGTGAAATTGATAATGTTATTACAGATTTCATTTTGTGAGATCCTTTATCCCTGTGGGAAAGCTTATCTTGTCTGGTAATTTTAGAATTTATATTAAGGACTACAAAATGGAATAAAATATCCTGCATACTATGTAGAAATTAATATGTAGTGAAATTAATTTTACATATAAAGTGTTTATATATGTGTGTATACATGTATGCGCATGCATGCGCATCTCCAAATTAACTTTCAAATTTCACTAACTTTTTCAAGCTGAAGATAATGGAATTAATCAGTTAATTTGCTTTTGTTCTTAGTGAGAGAAAAGAGGAAGAGCAACCATATAAACCATGTAAGTAAACACAGTTCAAGTTAAGTTTTTTTAAAGAATTAAGTAACTGAAAAGTAAACATATAATTAACTATACCATGATCCCTAGCGAACAAAAATAGGCTAATATTTAATATTATATTAACACTATTTTTGCCTGTGAGTTATTCTGCATTTCTTACTGATTTTAATATATTAATAGATATATATATATTCAGAGAGAAATATTTTTGATTCAATATTTTTTCAGTTTTAACATCCATTTAAAAGTTGAATTTCAGCCAACATTCTTGTACTTTAAAAACATGTTGAAATTAAAAATGCAAGATATCTAGATAAATCTTTGACAACTAATATAAATTTTTATATGTGGATAAATTTTTTTTCTCTTTTCTAAAATCTTAGTTTAAAATATTCAACCTGTGTAAAATAATTTGCATTAATGGTTTAAATGATGGGAATTTTGCTTGCAATTTTTTTGGTAAGCTCTTGAATTGGAAACTTAGACCAAAAAAGAATTATAGCATTTAAAGAAACTAAAGAAGATAGTAATATATAGAAGTTTTTAGTGGAAGGAGTATTGAGTTTAAGTTGATGCTTGATTGGGAAATATGGTTTCAAATTATGATCTTTACAATAGCTGTTTATGGTTTTTATCTGCTTTTATACCAAAGGCGCTTTTTTCCAATCTATTTGTGCCAGATACCCTTCTTTTCCTTATTCTTCAAATATCTTAAAATTTTCTTGAGAAATTTGTACTAAATGAGTTGAGATGATATAAGAACTCTCCTAAAAAATTAATAAGCTCTCTACATTTTGTTAATATACTTGTCCTTGTTACAGAAATCTGTTTCAAAATGTATACAGCTACAGTAAGGCAGGTAGGTAGAGAGAGCACTTGGCCTAGAGTCAGGAAGAGCTGTTTCAAATCTAGCTTCAGACACCTAGGACCTCTCTGACCCTGGGCAAGTCACTAAATCTCTGCCTCTATTTCTTCAACTGTAAAATAGGAATAATAATAACACCCATCTCCCTGGGTGGTATGACGATCAAGTGAGATAATATAATCAGAGTGCCAGTGGAAGGCTGAATGTTGGGCTCATTTATATCATCTATGAACCAGAAATAAATGTGTACTTCCATTGACTCATCAGCTCATCCTACCTTTCCCAAATATTTGCTGAGTTGGACTGCATTCGTAATACCCTATTACTTTGCTGTGGTTTAAAAAAATAAATAAAAGGCTAGATATTGAATCTTTGAGCTAATAGCTTGGGAAGAATATGAAAAATAGTGACTATTTTCTTGTATTCCTTTGGATGTGTTGATTCTCATGACTCTCCTCACCAGAAGTTTATTACAAGACTTAAGAATATGGTTATGGCCCAAGTTTAACCATTTCCTAGTGTTTAACAACTTTGCTTGGGATGGATTCAGCCTAGAGACAAACAGGTGGATGACTTTTGTCCTACGGCTTTAGGAGTTGGAGACTGGTCCTGTTATTTCTTTTGTTTATAGGGTTGTGTGTCTAGGGGAACTTCAGGAGTACTTGATGGAAGTGATTTTGAAGTATTATCTTTATCCTACTTAGTAACTTTAAAAAGATCATAAATGAAAGCATTACAAGTATTTGAGATTTTTTATTTTATTTCATAAGCAAAATGAATTATTTTTCCCCTCACTTATTAAAAACTAAGTTATGTTAAATTTAAACATAATCCTCAAATAGAGGATTATTTTCATCCCCTTTTCTAATTCATCTATGAAGAAAATGATTCAGGTATAACTTCAAGCCAAGAAACAAAGGGAATAGTAATCTTATTATTAAAGCAACTGGAGAGAAGCATTTTATCAGTAACTTACATGTTGATTATCCAAGATTTTAGTTAATTTAAATGTTACAAGAGTTATCTAGAAGTACTACCAATATCAGGATAGGACTAGACAGTTATGGTCCTCATTAAGTTTATCTGAAGTTATCCAGAAGTACTACCAATATCAGGATAGGACTAGACAGTTATGGTCCTCATTAAGTTTATCTGAATTGTAAAATGTTTTCAAAGCAATGCAATTTTGTTAATTTTTTAAAATATACACAATACTTGTTAAAAAAAAAAAGGTAACAAAGTATGCTTTGCTATAACTATATATAATATATGCAAAGTGCATATTATATAATGCACTAGTGCATATTATATCCCAGGCACTGTGCAGATATTTTGTGACTGTTATCTCATTTGATCCTTCCAACAACCCTGGGAAGGAGAAACTATTAGCTTTGTTTTACAGTTGAGGAAATTGAGGCAGACGGTTAACTGATTTGTCACATAGTTATTAATTGTCTGAGGTCATTTTTGAATTGGATCTTTGTGACTCCAAGCCTGATTCTTTGTGTACTCTGCTCCATCACCTGAGAGTTTAAAGGGAAGTTGGCAAAGAGAGGAGTAATTCCCAGTGAGGTAAAAGGACTTGCCCAGGATTACCTGGCCAGTGTGTGTCAGAGGTGATTAAGGGCAGCTGTGTGACTGTGCTGCCTATTGTTTCTTATTCACTACAATACAGTGCCCCTCTATGAAGTTTATCTATTAGCATCTTATTGTTAGGAATATTTACTGTATCAGTCCATATTGAATTGTTACACAGAATATAAAAATAAATTTTCAACTTTTTAGTTAGTCCTAAAAAAAAACCGCAAATCTTTTGTGTGTGTGAAAAGACACAAAAAAGGAGACACTAACAAGTGATTCATTGATTCTCTAACTAGTTTAAAAATACTTTTCAAGTAAAAATATTATAATTTGTTGCTCATATTTCTTTAACTCCAAATTTTTATGTCTTTCATGCATACATGGTATTATCATCAATATAAAATATATCATAATTTTGTATCAAATTTTAAGGAATTTATTTGCATTTGGGTGTGTGTCTTACATGTATTTTCATGTTTTGAAGTTGTAATCTGTAGAGGGAAAATAATTTTTAAAATTACCATGATAATTTCTTTTTATTTCCTTTCTCCTTCAGTTGTCTCCAGGGCAGCTCACTAAAAAGTATAGCTCATGCTCAACAATATTTATAGATGACAGCACAGTCAGCCAGCCTAATCTCAGAAGCACAATCAAGTGGTAAGTACAATTAAAAAGTGATAACGGTTGAGTAACGGATCACACTTTCTTCATGTCAAAAGCAAATTTGGAAACTTTGAGCTCAAGTCAATTTTAGTCACTGAATTGACACTCAGTAGCTTGTTTCTCAGAAACTGGTGTCAGCTTCTAGTTTGATTTCTTAGACCTTAATGTGGATATTTATTTACTACACCTTAATGAATGAAGAGGAAAAAAACTAAGGTATCACAGAAAAATCTTATATTTGATGCTTTATATTATTTAAATAAACTCAAGCATTGGGAAAAATGAGGAAAATGCTTTGATGTTGAAGGAATTTCTGGACAAGCTTATCTTTTAATTTCTTTTTGAAGGACTAAAAGGAGCTCACATTTCTTTCCAGGTTTCTTTTGGAAGAGATGGCTTGTCCCCCTGCTGGCAATACAGTGTAGTTGCCTTTTTTATTTCATTGAATTTCTGATGCTCTTTTTCTTATAACAATTTAAACTTCCATTTTTTTTTTTTTAATTGGCTTCCTATATCATCGTTCTAATTTGAAAAAATAAATTTGTGGTGGTAACCCTGTATATTTCTAAGGTCATCCAACTGGGGCTTTTATTTTTCCCCTATCTCTAGGTTAGACATGAGTAGAGCATGAGACATTTTTTTTTTACTTGGGAAAAGTAATTCTCAAAATAGTAAATGAAGATAAGAAAATGCAATTAGTCATTCACTGTAGTTATGTTCTGATAAAGAATATGCATATTCTGGTTCTGAAAACTATAAAGGAGCCTTATGCCAAGTATGCAGTCAAAGGTACTTTAGTAAACTATAAGCATAAAATTCCCCAAACAAAAAGAATCTTCTCAAAGAAATCTTCCTGTTTAGTATGTTACCCTCACTTCAACACTGAATGAAAACTCTGGGTACACAGTAATAAAACTGCATACCTATAGTGAAATGTTTATCGTCCATCCCATTTCTCACCTATTTTTGCTGCAATATAGTCTCTAGCAGAAAATATATTCAGATTTTTTGGTTATTACATGCATTAGAATTCCTCAAGGTTAGGGAACATCTGGATCTCATTTTCATACTTAGAGGGGAAAAAAAATAAACTCCTTCCAAGTTGCTGGAAGCCAAAGTGTAACATTACCCAGGAGATCCCCCTACCTAAATATTCCTTGTTACCTTATGCCTTCCAAAAGCTTTCTTAAAGTTACCATATGCCCATGTCGTATACATTTGTGTGTGCAAACATAATGATCACAACACACCTCCTCTCCAAACTTTGATACTATTGAGTTAAATTCATAACTATGTTGATGTTGGATAAAGTTCTTACTGTTTCTGTAGTAAAGAACCAAATTCTGATGTTTCAAAAATTCCATAAGTGGGCTTCAATTTTTAAAACATAAGTAGTTTAAAAAAATATTGCCGAAAAAAAAATTGTATACTCTGGCTAATAGAAACTCTTAGGAGGAGAATATTTTCTATCATCAAGGTTTATATGTCTAGGTACAGAGTTTTATACTAATAGTACTTTCTCTCCCTCCCACCCCCATTTTAATTAACACTGAATCTGAAGCCATCCTTTAGATGAATAAAATCCCTTTTAGTAACAACAGCTGATGACAGATGATCTTTTAGTTTTCTTTTACTTTGCTAATATTCAAAGGTAGAAAGTAGAAAAACTTATTTTTTGTCCCCACAGTCGATTACTGTGGGGAAAAGAAGTAAAATAATTAATAAAATTCTCAGAATAAATAATATGGAAAAAATTAACTTTAAAATCTTTAAAATTATCTTTAAAATCTTAGGTTAAGGCATGAGAGGGTTAGTAATGCTTCAAAGAGTGATTTTTAGGAAACTGTTGCAAACATTTCCAAAATCCAGTGCTTGGGAAAAGGTATTCCTTAAAGATAGCTTTTAAAATTTTTCAGTAATCTTGAACAGTCTCCTTTATAAATAACTTCCTTCCTCTCTTTGATCTGCTGAGAGTAAATAGAATACAGGTAAGAGGTTTGATACGCATTGATCATGTAAAATTTGATATCTTTATAATCAGAATATTTAATATTAAGCTATTTAAAAAGACACATCAGGGTTTAAAAAAAAAAAAGTGTTGCCAAGATAATTTCTGGCCAGATTTGGGAGAAGGGAATATTAATCAACTTTGTAAGTTCTTGGTTTGGGGTACCTCCCAGTAGAGAAATTGAAAGCATAGAATCCAACTTTCTATTTTGAAAGTAATTCTTTTTTTCAGAAGTTTTTTATGCTTCTCTTTCACTTGATTTAACTTGGTATCAAATGTAGCTTCTGGAAATGCTCAGGCCTCAAAGGGCCAATCCTTGTCAATTTTGCTTAGTGACTTTTTATTTTAAGTAGGTTTTTTTTTTAAGCTAAAGTAGCTTAAATGCTATCTTACTGACTTGGATACACTCTAGAAAAACCAGATAACAATTTCAGAGCTGGGAGGGACTCTAGAAGTTTAGTTCAATTACCCTAATTTGCAGAGTTGGAAAATAAAGCCAGGGAATGTATATGTATGTATCAGGAGATCCAAGATCATGGCAGCTGCTTGAATAAGAAAGAGGCCAATCTAGTACCTAGCATGTTTGACTCCCAACCTATTTGCTACCCAGGATTGTTTTGGTTTTTACCTTACTAGGACTTTCCAGTATTGTGTGACCAAAGGATAGGACTTCTGTGCAAACTGAATTATTTTCTATTTTCTACCCAATAAGATTTCCCATACTACCCTTTTTTATTAGCATGATTAGTATTAATTAGTATTAGTAGAAACAAGGATTCTAAAGTTAAAAATAGATCTACATTCTTAAGTAGAGAGTATTTTTACCTGGGGTCAGTGAATTTTTTTAATAACTATTTTTTGGGAATAATTAGTTTTCCTTGTAATCCTATGTCTTGTGCATTTAAAAGACATTATTTCAAGAAATGGTTCATAGAGTTCACCAAACTGCTAGAGAAAGAGGTCAGTAATGTAGAAAAGTTAAGAATACCTGCCCTAAACATTAAAGATTAACATCATACAGAACCTGTATACAAATAATTCAGACATTTAGATAAGTAACAGAGCAATGATACATGCTAAACCTAATTTATATTGTGCTCCTCACCATTCACTGAAAATAATTGGAATAGAGCATTGTGAAATGGTCATTTCAATGACTTAATAGGAAGTGATTCAAAATTAGTAGGGTAACTTTTCAGTATATAGACTTTTGGCTTATTCATCTGAGAAAGAAAGGGTATGGATAAAAAGAGAATAATATTTCAAAACAATCTTCTTTAAGAAATTTAGAAAATTAAGAGATTGTGTAAGGCACAACTTTTAAGCATTTTTAGTGCCTAGGAACAGATCACTGCATTAAGAACTAGGAAATACAATTCTTTGGGATTTCCCAGTTCTAAAAATGCTGTGCATTTTTGTTCTAGACTGGAGACAAGGTAAACAAATATTATAAATAAATATCCTCTAGAATATAAATCATATTTCAGAATAGTGATATATTTCATGATAACTTTTTCTTTCAGCATTATGAACTTAAGTTGTCTTGTGGAAATATTTATAATTTGTCAATCTCAAATTATATTATTTCAGAATACCCTTTTCTCTCTTGGCTTTAGTAGTAGTAGTAGTAGTAGTAGTAGTAGTAGTAGTAGTAGTAGCAGCAGCAGCAGCATAGCAAGCAGTCATACCAACTAGGAATCACTCAATAAAGATGTATTCATAGCTTCATTGAAATTGGGGTGATGGTTGATCAGGGATAGGAAAATATAGGAGTGATGACACTTTTCCCCCTGAACCTCAAACTTCCCTTAAAAGTATTTTAAAAAACCTTTTTAGGTTAGTTTGTTACTTTTTCATAGAATTTTGAGTTACATTTAAATGCCTAATTTTAGTACAGTAAAGTTTTGCAAATCCAGATTCCACTAATTTTAAAAAAGTAATTGGAATAGTGCCAATACAAAAAGAGTTTATTGAGCAAACTAATAATTGTAAGCAGGATTTCAGAAAAGGTGTTAAAATACTTACTAGATTAAACTATGTTAAGATTGTTTACCAAATATACCTTCAGAAAACTAATATTATTATATGTTCTTTAAAATAGCTCCCTGAGGAGAATACTATAAATATATCATAAATTAGCACATTTTTAAAAGTAGTAAATGATTTTCTTAAATACATTTAAGCTAATGCATTTTTTAAAATTTGTTCTTTTCCCCCTAATTCTTTTTCTTTTTAAGCTTTATTTTAGATCCTGAAATCAAATGGAAGATGTCAGTAGTTGTTAATAAAAGTTAATGTATGAACAGTTTCATGCTTTAGTAGACAAGTTTATCCAGTATTCTTTCAAAATAATTTATTGACTGCTTGCCATAAATTTACATTTAAATTTTTAAATTTGATAAATGCTTCATTTATCACTGTAAATTTCATAGAAGCTTCTGTCTTCTATATTGAGCCCACTTAAACGTTTTTTGCTAATTACATAAAATGAATTTTAAATGACTTTAGTAAATCTTTTGTTACTTGCTATCTAGTGGTAGATAACACCGAAATCCTTAGGGAACTGGTTTGGTAGTGAGGGAAGGATACTTTTTCAATGTTTAACTGACTTATAATAGCTATTTACTTTAAAATACATAACTTTATACAGAGACATAACGCAAGCACATGAAGTGTGGAATTTTCAGCATTTATGTATTGAATAAATTGGGATAGTCATAACAAAATCTTATTTTGAAGTTTTTATATTTTTTCTCTATAACCCAGATAGACAAGAAAACTGTCATTATAGTATGCTTAAGAATTAAAGTATTCCCACCCATAGAATTTCATGATTATTTAAAATAAATGCATTGTAAAGAAGAGATATCCAGTCAAGAAAAAGTAATATGTTGCTATAAAACTATCTTTTTCCTCCACAGTGTGACGTTAGCAATATACTACCACATAAAAAACAGGTGAGCTCCTTTACAACTGTACAGTTATTCCAAGTTGTCACTTTGCATGTGTCTGGTTCATTTTTAGGGAAATAATTAAAGCCAGCTCTGTGAAAACATAGACAGGCTTTCTTACACTAATAAAGAGGGAGGGAATCATTTCTAGTTTTGCCTTTGACATGCTTATCTTAAATATTTACAAAGAGATGCTGTGCCTATAACATGTATTCACCACATTCAGAAGTATGAAAAGGAAGAATTAGAAAGTGATTACAAATTTAATACAAATTTTTTCACTTCATTTATCTTAAGGGCCTATTAGCATAATTGTAGTTAATAATTTTTAATTAAATGGACACACTAAGTTGGTAAGGCAAAACTTTGAATGATTTACCTGTCTTAAAATTTTGTTTTTAAGTACCCTGTTGACTCAGCTAGAAAAGTAGTTTGCCTCAGTGGATCAGGAGGAAGCTGGTCAGATCTGGGAACAAGTCCTGCCTAATTTAATAATTATTGGCTTTGTAGGAAAGTTCCTTAACTTTTCAATACCCCAAACAACTATTAGTCATCAAGCATTGTCCTCTCTAGCTTAGGGAAGAGAGGTGAAAAGGGTTTACTTACATCAATGAATAACTCAGGTATGGACAAAATAAAATTGCTTCAATGAGATGTAAGAAGAATAACATAAAAGCTGGCAAAGGAAGAATGGGAAGAAATCCCTAAATGTTTCATATATTTTTAGAATTTCTATTACCTAACATTTTTTTTTCCCTTTCTAATAAGCATTAAGGTAAACCCTTACAGACACTACTGTATTTTGTAATTGGGAATGTTAAAGTTTTGAAGGTTTTGTTTTTGTTTTTTTCATTAAATTAAAGGGGTCGTGGTCTCAGTTTAATATTTAATGGTTTTTGCCTATTAAATAGGGCAATTACTTTCAATTAAAGAGATTAAAATATATAGAGGCAGCAGTTGGCAAATCTTGTTATAATCTTTTATCCTTCATACTTTGAGGTTCTAAGTCTCAAAAAGAATAGAGAAAAAACAATGTTAGAATCCAGAAAGACAGTTTACAAAACTACATATATATATGTGTGTATATGTATATTGCTAACTATGTTAAACTTTAAGCTTCTTCCCACCCCCAATGGCAGATAATTTACTAAGTTCATAACTATATTTCCTGAACTAGTTTAAAAAAATGCATGCTCTTGTTTTATAGAGATTCAGATAGATCCTTGGATATTTTTGATGAGAAATCCCATCCACTCACAGTAAGTGTCTTTTCATGAGGTTGTCTTTTTTTTTTATAAAATCATGTGGGGTTTTTTTTTTTCCTATTATCTGGTGTGCATTTAAAGAATAACTATTTAAAAATTCTAGGTTAGGAGATAAAAGTTAATTTTCTATAGCTCTAAACTTGAAAATCTTGTACCTATTTTGATCAAAGTTATGGACAGAAGAAATGATTATCTGAAATAGCACAAAATAAGAATGATTGTTGACACTTTAGGGTAATTAGTAGTTCATGGTGAGTACTAAATGCTCAGATAAGAAAATATCAAGGAGCATATTTTTTTCTTTATGCTTATGAAAACTTTCGGAACTTAAGTAACAAGAGAAGGTATTAAACATGCTTTGTTTGGCAAAATTGGTTTTAAAAAGCTGCAACAACTCTCCTTTTAAAAGTTTACACTATGGGATAAAGATGATATTTTTAATAAGTAAGCACTTAAAAATAGTATATGATATGTTAGAAAACATTACATTTATTACATATTAGAAATATCATTAAATAAGTGATAGTCTCTTTAGTTTAGAAAGATATTTAGGTAGATTATTAGTAAGGATTTTAAAAATTAACATGAAAAGCTGAATCTATTTCACATCTCCTTGACTCTGCCATCATGATATAAAGAAGACAGAAAGATTTAGAGTTTTAGTCAAAACAATCTTGCAAATTCAGAATATTTAAATTCCTCTTAAAATAAATTCCTCCAGTGACATCCTACAGCGTGAAAGTCAAAATTAAGTCACTTGATGGTAAATCAGAAATATTTTCTTATAACTTTAATTATTTTGATCAATGGATTAAAAATCTGATCATAAAAGTCTGTTGTCTAGCAGCTATACATTTTTTTTTTTAAACTAGATTGACTTTGAGAGAATTTCTGCACTAAATTTCAAAGGTGGTAAGCCACACACATCACAACATTAAGAGAAGTATAAGAGTGGTTTGATTACAAGCAGTTAATCTAATGAAACTTTAATAATGAGGTGTGAAAAGTTCTGTGGAAGGACTTACTATAAAAAAATTTTAGGGTGGTACATTTGCATTGTACCTCCCCATTTTCAGTAGATTGTTTAAGCAGACCATCTCAATGGTAAGTGAAAGCAACATAAAGACGTTATTTAGATGTCTGACAATAAAGGTAAATGATTGAAGAAACCATTTAGGATAAATTTTAATAGGCTATCAAAAAGCTTTTGAAAATGTTAGAAGTTATTTATATTGAGAAGATTGATAAATTAATCTCTTAGAATTACTGAAACACTTATTACAGATAAATTATTGGAAAAGAAAGTTGTCTTAGGCAGAGATTCAAAAAATTTGTATTGGTAAATTTTAGGTTGTCTGAACCTTGCATTGCTTTAGGTGGGTCTTGTATTATTGTTTCTTTAATATTAATTGAACTTGGTTACCAGAAGAGATAATAAAGGAGTTTAATTTTTAAATGGCATTGCTGGGTTTTTTTATTTTTAATTTTTAATTATTTCTATGGTTCTTAACCAGAACAGCAAGTTAAATATTTTTATTCTAAGTAGGAAAAGTAATATAACTTTTGGGGATGGGTAGGGAGGTAGGAGGACATTAACGCAGAAATCCTAGTCCCATTTTTTTCCTAAGCCTAGTCCCGTTTTTTTCCCCCAGAAAGTAACTTTTTCTAGAGTGAAATTTAATTGGACATTTATATATTTGGAAGATCCTTTAGGAATAAATTAGGATTACAGTAACCACAATTTTATTTCCTAATACTTACGGTCTTTAACATTTGTATGTCTCCAGATTGAGTGCCAAGATTGTCACCTTTCTGTCTTTGTATCTTTAATGCTACTTTCTCCAACAAAAAACATAGCAATCACTGTCTTTCCACAGTTTAATCTGTAACATGTATTTCTTAGAAAAATCTTAATTACTTTTAATTGAAAACAGGCCTTCCTATACTTAAGACATTAAATAGAATGTTTTCTGTCTTATTCTTGAGCTGAGAAAATTATCTTTTTTTCTGAAGGATATAGATTTCTGAAAAAAGTTTAGGATGCTCAATCTTTCTATATTTGTAATATATGTTTTAAATACTGAACAAGAGACTTGAAAATCCATACCAAATTTTATGTTCTCTACTCAACTTAGTCCATCAAACTGAAAGACCAGTTTAAATTGAATGGTTACAATTAATTATACATCTTTCTTTAGCAAGGCAATTTAGAGTAATAGAAGGTTGTATAAGACTTTCTAAAGTTTTCCAGGTTTTATTTGTGCACAAGTTTTATAAATTTCTGAAAACTATTTTATTGTTTTCTAAAGATAAAAATTAATTTTAATTATCTGACAACTCTTTATATGAGAATCATAATTATAGTCCCAGGATACCTATTAAAACTGTAGCTTGAACATTTTAATTGTACTCTGAAAATGCCCCCTTAACTTTAGTGGTTTTCCTATTTCCTGTTAGGCTGTTTTCCTTTTAAAGACTTTTTCCTTAACTGGGTGATGAGTTGAAATGAAGAATCCTTGACCAGAGAGATCAGGAAAGATGAGAATAAAGTAATTGGTTACCTTTGAGAAATTTCTAATGGAATTGAAAAGATAGAAACTAATTTTTGGTGTATTTAGGAAAATAAGTAATAGGAAAACAGAAGCAATTTGGTAGATAATAAATTTATTTAAAAGGAAGGCATAAGATGTTGGTAAAGAATTTATCTGGGTCAGTGAAGATTTTTTTCTCAAGCAGAGGAGAAATGTAATTGTGAATAGGGGAGAAAGATTACTGGATAAGAGAAGATTAAAGTCATAGAGAGAGCTAGAATAATCATTAGTAGGTAGATATTTAATGGAGTTTACCCAGGGGAGAGCCTATGCTTGCCCTTTTTGCTTTTAAAATTTTGTCAGTGAATTGTGTATTTGTCAGTGTGCAAGTGTCATGAAGCAAAGGAGGATAGTTAATATATTGGCCTTCAGAATATAGGCATCCAGAAAATACCAAATGGATAGAGCAATAGAACAAAAAATAAGATGAAATTTAATAAACATATACTCATTAGTAGTTGAAAAGAAGTTTTTATAAATGTCAGTCAAACTCAGCAATTTTTGTTATAGAAAGCATGGTTACACTTGTAGTTCTAGTATTAATCTAAATGAAACTAGAAGGTATGTTTTTGCTATAGAAAACTTAGTTACATATGGAGTAACTTGCCCAATGTTACATAGTGTTGAGTGCTTGAGGTCTGATGGTTGACTATCTACTGCACCATCTAGCTACCTCTTCTAGTATTATTATAAGTAAAATTAGAATAGGTATACTAGCTATATATTCTAATTTTTTTTCCTATCCTCTATTTTCCCCCCTTCAGTAAAGGAATAATTGTTTTCTTCTTAAATTGTTACTAAGTTGAAATTAGGGCTCCTTTGGGGACCAACTTGTCAATTACATGGAATTGGTCCATTAAAAAAAAAAAGATATTCCCAATGATGAAGAAGGGTGGCATTTGGAGATCCCTTTTCTCTATATCGAAGCCCTATCCTGAATTGAGCTTCTTTTTACCCTTTAGAGATTATTTTCAGGTGGTAGAAATTAAAAGATGGGTAGAAATCAGAAACAAAGATAAAGACCTTTTCAAGACAATAATTAATTATTATATTATTTATGTTATTAATATAATTATATTGTATTATTATACAATAATTAACATGAGAAAAATAAATTTAGGAAGAGTGAGAAAAGAGCATTATTGCCTCTCTAACATAAGGTTTTATACAAAGCAAGTTCCCTCCACCACTTTTTCTTTTCTTTTTTTTTTTTTTTTTTTTTGTCCAAGCTGGACTTTATCCTCTACTACTCATTGTTAGAAAGCAGTTTTCATATGTGAAGGTCAACCAGGTTTTACTCTTGAAATTATGTGTGCATGGATGAATTATAGAGATACTAATTAATTTATTTTTATAGTATTTTACAACTACAGAAATAAGTTTTCTTTTAATTTCATTCCTATTCGAAATAAGGTGGCTGTCTTTGTTCTCCTGGTTTGCTCATAGTTACAAAGCTTTAGTAGTTAGAATGAGTATTAGAAAGTTGAATGTAGTACTATACTGTTTATTTCAGTTGATTCTATAAGAGAACATGGTTACTTGGGTTTCTGGAAAATAATTTTATATTTTAATAGACTTTGATTTTGTCAGTGGGGCCTTCTTTTCATAGAAGCCTAACTACTTAAAGCTTTCATTGCCACATACTAATAAATTTATGTTGGTCCTTGCATAACTGGATGAGTCACTTAACTGGTATCTTAAGATTTACCAAGTACTGCTTCATTGGAGTATGAGCTTCAAGAATCCAGTTTGCTGCCCAAACTACTTGGGTGCAATAATTGACACTTCTATAGTGCTGTGAAAGGGCTTTGCAAAGACCCTTTTTATAATTTTTTAAAAATACATGCAAAGATAGTTTTCAACATTCATCTTTGCAAAAAACCCTGTGTTTCATATTTTTCTCTTTCCCTCCTCCCCTAGACAGCAAACAACCCAATATAAGTTAAACATATGTAATTCTTTTAAACATATTTCCACATTTATCATACTGCACAAGAAAAATCATGTCAAAAAGGAAAAATAATGAGAGGGGAAAAAAACAAGCCAACAACAGCAAAAAAAAGAAAATACTATGTTGTGATCCACATTCAGTGTGCATAGTTCTGTCTCTGGATGTGGATGGCACTTTATCCATCAGAAGTATTGGAACTGGCCTGAGTCATCTCATTGAACATCATATAATTTTGCTTTTCTGTATATAATGTTCTTTGGTTCTACTCCCTTCACTTAGTATCAGTTCATGAAGTCTTTTCAGGCCTTTCTGAAATTGGCCCATCAAAAAAGCCCTTTTTATTCATTCTCACATAAGATGCTCAGATGAGAAAACGGAAGCTGTGACTCCACAATTTCAGAAGCAGGATTTAATGCAGTCTTCCTACTTCCAAATATAGCCCTGCACTTACTCTTGCCTTATTATTTCATCCCACTTCCCATAGTGATGTATATATATTTTTTTAATGCTCTATTTAATGTCTACTATTTTGAAATAAATTTAGGTTAAATGATTATTATTTTTAATAATATGATAGTTTATGTTACATAGTATTTTACTATTATAGTGCACTTTCTGATAATCTATCATAATCCCATGAAATATTTTGAGGAAATTGATCTTCACAATGTTTAAAGCAAAGATAATGACTCAGTTATTTTCTACAAAAATTTTAGTCAGTATAATGCAGTTACCACAAAAGGGAGTAGGGGAAAAAATCCAGAAATGTCTTTAGCCAACATTTAATGACCTTGTAAAGTGGAGAGGGAAAGACTATATAGCTTGGAATATAAATTTATTTGTAAAACACTATGGAGGAGGAGGATAGTTGGTATCACTTCATAAACAGAGGCCAGGAGACCTCACTAAAGCCACATTGAAAACCTTCACCTGGTTTGTGCTGGGTGTTTCTCCAGGCTTATATTTTTAGCATTTAACGAAGTCCAAGATAAGTTGTTTAGAAGGACATGGTGTGCATGTAAGGCCCATTTTTGTCTTTTTTTTTTTTGAGGCCGGGCTTAAGTGACTTCCCCAGGGTCACACAGCTAGGAAATGTTAAGTATCTGAGACCAGATTTGAACTCGGTTCCTCCTGAATTCAGGGCTGGTGCTCTATCCACTGTGCCACCTTGCTGCCCCCTAACACTTGCTTTTTTGAATACCTTTTGTTCTTAATACCACAGAAACCATTATTTCATGTTAATCATATTCCCTGACCTGGTATGTTCCTTGAAGAGCACACTTTTTATATGCAGCTATTTCACATGGTTTCTAACAGTAAAATACAGAACGCAGAGTTGGTATTAAATTTTTATTGAAGTTGAATCTGAATAAATGGGAGTAAAATCTATTATAAAGAAGATTCAAAAATGACTAATGTATAAAAGGATCTTAGTAAAGTTTTAGAGATACTTCCATTAATAAGGTTAAACTATTTCAATTATCCCAATGAAGTGTAGCTTACTGGCTACAAGTGTGCCTTTAGCTAGTTTAAGCAATTAGTGTTGCTATAAAAACTTGATTCAATTAAGACTTTAATAATTCACAGGTATCAGCTGGGGAGAGCAGTAAAAGTTTTAATGAGATATAAAACCCATTGTTGTGTGATGGTTAGTTTGATATTAAATTTCATAACAAAGTTTCTGTATTAAAAACAAAATCCATCACGTTGGTGAAGAAGCTTTCATCAGTTTGCATATTTAAATAGGTTCATAGATTTGGGACTCCCATGGGACCTTACATACAGATCATAGAATAATAAATGTAGGTTAGTTAGGCCAACCCCCTAATTTTTATAGATGAGCAAACTAAGTCCCTCAAAAGGTCAAAGGTGCAGAGCCAAAATTGGTACTCCTTCATATTTCATTCTCTTTCCACTGTACTGTATTCCATAACTGACAGATTCTAGTGTTCCTCATCTATGCCTCTGATCCATTTTATAGTGCCATGATATTATTTTGAGAAGAATAGGAAGTAACCTCGATTCCTTAGTGTTAGGAATATTGCTGCCTTAATCATAATAGGAAGTCTTTTACCACCTTATTTAGGTAGTGCCACTTTTCAGATTCTATAGCAAATAAAAAAAATTTAAAAGAAACAAATTTAAACAAAGAAAATCATAATCACAGAAGCATGGGCCACGAAAAGTTATGAGGGTCCTGAGATAAAATATCTCTTCTAGGTCTGTCTCTTCTACATTTTCTGGGTGATCTTTTTGCTCCCCACTTTCACAAATGAAGGTCCTTTGAAATGACTTAGAAGATGTGGAAGATCCTGGATACTGAGCATTCTTGTTTGTCGTTTTGAATAACCTTTGCAAATAGATCTAATTAGTCTCTAAATACTGCTAATTACAACCTTTTTTACTCTCATAAAATACAGAAAGGGAATAAGAATAAGCAAGGGAATAGAATAAGCAAGCATTGGCTCACTGATATTTCTTGAAAACCTTCAGTGACTCCTTATTTACCTTTAAGATAAAGTAAAAAACTTATCAGCTTAGAATTTAAAACTTGTCACAATTTGATTTGAGCCCATTTTTCGAGATTTGTTTCGTATTCATACACTGTGTTTCAGCCAAATTGTCCTGCTAGCTCTTCTCTTACTTTGTATCCCATCTCCTTTCTATACCTTTGCACAGACTGTCCACCTTCATCCATACTCAACTCTCAGGTGTCACCTATCATAGGAAATCTTTTCTTAATGTTCTAGTTATTCTATTCTCTTGGAAAAAATCTTGGATTTTTTTTTTTTTTTTTTTTTTTTTTTTTTGCATTTACTCATCTGTTCAAGTATATTTCAACCTTTCCCTTCCCCAAAGTAAGCCTCCCAAAGTAGTCACTGTTGGGGTTGTTTTTTGGTTTTGTTTTTTGTTTTTTGTTTTTTTCTAACCACTAATAGACCTTTAATTAGTTGCTTAGTAAATTGAATGAGAAATCTGTTTAGTCAAGGAGCTTTACTATTCAAATGCAAACCAAATCCCTGAGCTCCCCAAGAATAGTTTTGATTAGAGTAAGGAAAAGACCTTGGAATATGATGGGAGGAGAGGGCAAATGTGGACAGCCAGAGGACATAAAAGTGTTTAATGTACAGATGAGAAACTGAAACTAGAACAAGTAAAATTGGTTCCCTTGCCTAATGTTTTCTGGAACTCAGAACATTTTTCCTCTCATTGAGTTAAGGTCAGAACTAATTTAAAAGGCTATAAACTTCAGCTTTCCCCAGCTAAGCCTAATTTCTAGTCTAGCTGAGGCTAGGTTCAACTTTTTTTCTGTTGGGAGGAGGACAGGAAAAGGAAAAAAAGTATACATCCACATATCTCCAATTTTTTTTTTCTTTTTATTTATAGTATTTGAAGGATTTCTCTATTTGAAGTTATTCCCTATAAAGGTTTAAGAGCTATTCCTATTTTAATGCATTATTTGTATATAATATCCACATTAAAATACCTATACCTATATCTAGATGCCATATAGCCAGCTCATTCCCAGTTCATTGAGAGTTCTTACTGATTACACAGACCTTTGAAAATTATAAATCCAAATTAATCCCCAAAGTAGGTTTTTTTGAGTTATGTTTTGCCACTACATTTGATACATGGATGTGTATCACATAGTAGTGTATTCAAATTAAGAAAATGATAGTTTTTGTTGGTGCTATAAATTTAGTTATGTTTTATTTTATTATATACATAATCCCAGTCATCTGTATTTAGGTGACTTGTGACTGTTGACCAACAGGATACTTTCATCCTTAAGTTCAAGTATCTAACAAGTGAGAGATTCTGGGATATAGGAAGAGGATTTGCTCCCTCTGCTGTCATTATTTGTATGACATTGAACAAGTCACTTTACCTCCATATGGCTGTTTCACCATCTGTTAAGTGGAGTTGAATTAGGTTGTCCCTAAACTCTCTACTGTCTTTATTGATGTTTCTATAGTTTCTATAGTTTTCTATAGTTTCTCTACCTGGCACTATCCTCACAACTCTGGGAGGTAGATTATCTTCATTTTACAGATGAGGAAATTGAGAAAAGCAGCTTACTAGGTAACTAGTAAATATCTGAGGCTGAATTTGAACTCGGGTCTTCTGACTTCAGGTCTAACATCTCTTCACTATATCACCTGGCTGTGCCAAATGAAACATTTTTGGGATTCCTTTTTTATGTTCAGTAAAAGCTATTATTTTCCAGTATTTTACTAACTCAGATGCTTTTACAAACACTTTGACAAATTTGTTGTTTCCCTTTTAACCCACATAGATCTTCAGTCTTAATAACTCGGACTAATACATCACTTTGCATTAAACTTTGCAAGATACAGAAAGTAGTTAAAAGTTGGGTCTGGAAGATTTTTTGCTGTACCTCCAGGAAAACTATTGCTCACTTTGGAAATATATGAGGGATGACCACTATTTTCTAAAATTAAAGTTTCTCTTATTCAGCAAACCTTTATTAAATATCAGCTGTGTACAAAACACTGGGTTTAGGCACTGGAAAAAAACAGTGAAAAATTGAGATGAAACTTAATTCCCTCACTCTCACAGAGTTTAATATAGGTATTGACCAAAAATTTATTATGTGCTTATTTTTCTAAGTTTTGAGGATACCAAAAAAATTTTATCTAAAAATTTTGCTCTCAAGGAACCTAAATTCCAATGGGGGAAGTGAATATCATTAGGGAGTTGTGAGAAATTCAGTAGGGAAGGTCATTAGGATTGGAATATTAGAGGTCTTCATGGAAGAGGTAGCATTTGAGTTGGATTTTAAAGGACAGATAAAAATTCAGCAGGACTGAGAAAAGCTGAGTATATTCCTAGACATGGGGAAAGAGAAGAGTCATTGAAAATGTGTAGAAGGTTGGGAGAAAATTAGGGGATCAAAGAAGTATAGAAAATTATCCCTGATGAAGATTAGAAATTTCAAAGGATCATGGGATCTTTGAGCAAAAAGGAAGCTTAGGGAGCATTTAAGCCAATCCTTTCATTTTTTCATAAAGGAAATTGAGACTCCAAAAGATGGAATCAAATCCTGGCTTGCTCTTTCTATTCTACCACACTACCTGCTTCTGGGAGTTAAAAGAACAGTGACTCTCAAAATAGTTGAGGGGATTGATGTTAATAGACCTTCATCACTTCATTGAAGTGGAAGTTAGGTTATCAGGAAGGGCATGAGGGTGGGATTGGCAAATTGGGTAGTCATATAAAATTGATGGCTATAATAGAAAAAATTTGAAGCCGTTATCATGGGGGATGAGATTATAATAATGTTAGAATTGTCCAGCCTTGAGGCAGCTAGGTGGCACAGTGGATAGAGCACCAGCCTTGAATTCAGGAGGACCAAAGTTCAAATCTGGTCTCAGACACTTAACACTTCCTAGCTTTGTGACCCTGGGCAAGTCACTTAACCCCAGCCTCAAAAAAAAAAAAAAAAAAAGTTCCAGCCTTGTTAAGTAAGGGTGGTCTACTTGATGTATATATTAGCTTCATTTAGTGATTTTTTTTTCCAGTGATTCATTAATATCAAAGTTGGTGGGATTCATTCAGAAATGAGAGCTTATACTGTTGGGGGAGACAAAGTCACAGAGGCAAAGGATTCTAGTATGTAGTATATAAAATATTAAAGCTAAACATGTCTGAGGTTCCATATTAAATTTCCCAAAGAGGAAGTGATACAAGTTAGCTAGTAGAATAAACTTAGAGGATTAGTTCTTAGATTAAAATTTCTCAGGTAAAATGTTTTTATAGATGAAAATTTTGGGTAGAAAACTTCAAACTACTTGATAAATGATATCTCAATGAGTTAGAAGCTCTAACTTTTTGGACCTCCCCCTTTCTTAGTCCGAGGCCATCCTTGTCTCCATTGTCACTCTTTCAGGTGAGTTTATATAGTGATTCAGAAAATGTAAATTTGCATTTCTAGCCTTATTTCTCTAAGCCTACATACTTTTAACAGGTGTTCCTTAGTTTTGCCAAGGTTATGTGTGCATTTATGTGTATACTCTTAAGTAACATTTTATAGATCATTTAAACATTATAACCCTAGGATAAATATAAAGATTTTTTAAAAAAATAGATATTCAATTGATAGCCCAGGGTGAAAATTGAGTTAATGTTCACTTCCTTACTGTAAGGTTTATTACACTGTTCATTATTATTATACTGCTCTTTTGGAACTAAATGTTCCCTGGAATGGGTTTTACCTCATGAATACTTTATGGCACTAGTGAGCTATAAGGCAGAGCACACCTGCAGCCTATTATCTGCCTGCTTCCTAAAAGTTAATTCTCAACTGAATTTTTGTATTGATACCAAAATGATTAGGTAGTTATAAAACAGTGCTATGAGAAATTCAGTGGGGAAAGTCATGATGGGATCCCTCCACCCCAACATGGAAAAACACAGAACAAAAACAGATTTCTTTCTAAGCTAATGCTTTTGTTGTTGTTGTACCCTGATTACTTATGCTTATTTTAAAACTGTTTTGATACTTGGGTAAGAAATATAAATAAAAGCTCAAATTCCTATTCAAACAATTATTGAATCTTTGCCTATGCAGAAAGCAGGATGTAAGATGGTAGTGGGCTCAGAAAGTAGAAGAGATGGGGGGGGAGGTATAAGTACAAAAGAGTGAGTGTATGTATGTGTGTGTGTGCGTGTGCACGCGTATGTCTGTATGTACGCGCATGCTCCAAGATAGAGAAGGGGGAGAGTTCTATCATTGGATTATCTATTGGCGTTTGAGACTAGGTGAGCAGATCTTAGTAAAGGTCCTCAAGCTTGGTTTTCAATTCTTATTATCTAATGTTTCTTTTTTTAATATATCATTGTTCTACTCTTATGTTCTGCAACTGTAGGCAAATGCTCAGGTATGCTGCTTCATCTTCTCCTTTTCATCCTCAGGGTCCAGACTAGTTTTAGGGCAGGCTCATCTTAGAGTGAATTTGAACCTTTAAATTAATCCTGGAATTGGCCTGAACTCCTTAAACTCTTGGAGCAGGGGTGGCTGAGGGGCCAGTGTGGATCTCCTAAGGACACTGGCCTTCAGGCTTTGGTGAGATATAAGATGCAAAATTGACTCAGAGTAATATGGAAACCCATACTCAGTGCACTCACTAGAACAGCTGCACATTTTCTTAATAAGCATCTTTTTTAAAGGACTTCCTTTTTCTTCTATGGGCACTAAGTGGCGGTGTTGGGTTTTTTGCAGCGTGATGATGTTCCTGATGATTACTTCAAGCATGACCCCGATCACAAGCATATTTACCGATTTGTCCGGACTCTCTTTAGTGCTGCACAACTAACAGCAGAATGTGCAATAGTCACTTTGGTAAGGTATTTCTCCTTTTGAAAGGACTTTTTTATTCCTATTTTGTATCCATATTGTATGTCTTGTTTCATCATATTAAAGATAAGATCCTTAAATGACAAAACACTAGTCAACCAGTCATTGAAGGATGATGTATACAATTTTAAAATAGTCAGTGTGGTGGTCACTAACCATTCGGTTAAGGGCCAAGACTCCCAGTGGTGAAAGTTAGAAGATGGAGAAGGCTGCGCTAGGGTATAAAAAAGAAACTTTTCACCTTTGTGTTTGATTCAGGTTTCAGATAGTTGGCAGTTCTATCACAAAACCAGAACTGCTATTGAAAGTGTCAAGAGACACCCCCTCCCCCCCAAAGTTGAATGTACACGGGAATTGAACTACTCCATAAAATGTTAAGGCCATAAAAAGGCCAGCCAGAGGAGGCTGGCAAATCTGGGCTCTCAAGTCTGGTAACTTTCACAATCATTAAATGTATTTTTTTGGAGTTGTTTTTTGTCTTTATGTATAGTGCTTCAAATAGGTTTGTGTATGAGCATGTGTATACACATATACACACATATATACACATATACATATCTATATATGTATACATTAGAGTGTGTGTAGGTATATATAAACAAATACACATACATATATGTAGATAATGTATTATACAGGCATGTAACTGATGGAGAGGGAAGTCTGTCTGTGTAATTCAGCATATAACCTTGTCTGATTCATCTTGTAAAACACAATCTTGTGAAGTGACATTGGTGGTTCAGTGACTGGTATCACTTCTAGTTCATGTGGTATTAAGTATTTTGTGGTGAGCTGAAATAAGCAGGTAAAAATGGTAACTTGGGGGAAAGGGAGAGAATGTTAAAAAGGGCAATTTGGACATACTTTTTAATGGATTGTTTTGGTAGGCAACTTCAAAGAACAATTGTTCTTTCACTAAGCACCACAGAATCCTTTTGTATTTATTATCTTTAGTGTCACACTGCAAAGTAGCCACTGGGAGGCTCTCTTGACCATCAGTTTTCACCCTTAAAACCCAGAGAAGCATTCTAGCTTCCATTGAAGCAAGCAAAAGCAACTAAGTTCTTCCCTTGTTCCATAGAGGATTATATGGGTGTAAAATTCTAATAGCTTTGCATTAGTAAGTCCTTAGTAAATATTTGTTCAATGAACTTGAATGTGGCTTTTCAATGCTGTTCATTTTATTAAAGATGATATTGTTGATCCATTGTATGTACCGGTGGAAAACGGCTGCATTTGCATTAGGAAGACCCAGGTTTGCTTCAGGTTCTGCCATTTATTTGACTGAACAAATCACTTAACCTTTTGAAGCTTTGGTTTTCTCATTTGTAAAATGAAGGGATTGGATTAACCCAAAATCCCTTTTGCTCTAATCTTTTACAATACTACTCTCAGTAAGGTGCATTCTTCCAATGGCAGATTGGTTGCACTGAGCCATCCACCTTTATGACCAGGGGTACACATTTTGAGCTGGCTGATTTTGGGTGTGCAAATGCAGAATGAGGTGTGTGAGGATGGAATTTCAGACATCCTTAGTCTTTGTTCTTTATATTAATAGCTGAGCTCAACGTCTGCTCATTGCAACTTTAGTGTGACCAATTTGTCAAACAGTCTTCAACTTTCCCAAAACTAATTGATATTTTGCTTTGGGTGTAGATATTTTTTGCTTCTATGTCATAACTAGAACATTGGTAGAACCAATAGATTTTTTCCATAAATTGTAGAAATTTTTTTGGTACAACAGTTATGAAGTAAGGCTGTGGTAAAATTATTTGAAGCTTACATAATTAAAACCAGTTTTTAAAATTCACTTTTAAGAAAAAAGGTTAGTAAAATGGAGTTTTATTTTCCTGAGCTAACCAGTTGCCTGTAATAACTTGTCATTGTACTTAGACTAAACTAAAATTAAAGGCCAATGATCTGCTTTTTCAGGTTTACTTAGAAAGACTTTTAACTTATGCTGAGATTGACATTTGCCCAAGTAACTGGAAAAGAATTGTTTTGGGAGCCATTCTTCTTGCTTCCAAGGTTTGGGATGATCAGGCAGTTTGGAATGTGGACTATTGCCAGATCTTGAAGGACATTACAGTTGAGGACATGTAAGTTGTAAACTTTCTACCTTTTTCCAACTGTAAAATAAGAATTATTTATATAATATTCATTTTTAATTTTTTAAATGGTCAGAGGACCAAGAGACACAAGCAACCACATGTATCTTTCCTATCTCAGAATCCTTTGGTAATATTGTGACTATATTCATGGGCCATTTGTCTTTTTCAAAAGTGGTTAAGTTATTGTAACTTAGATTTTTTGGGGGGGGGTAGTCACTTGTAATAGAATAGGAATTAAGGCTGGACCTATTTTTCTTGCTTCCATTTTGCTTCCTAAATCAGTTTTTCAATTGCTCTAAAAATAATTTGATGAAATTTTCATTTCATTTGCTATGAAATACTTGGAATAATTTTTCAAAATTTGTTTACTTTGTGAAGTAAGTTATGTCTTCGAAAGAGGAAATAAGAGAACTAAGTAGCTGTTAATCAAATTCACTATATATATATATATATATATATATATATATATATATATATATATATATATATATATATATATATATAAAAATGATATGTTGTTCATGCTTTTGCCTACATGTTTGTTTAAAATCAGACGTGATGCTGTGGGTGTAATAACTTTGTTTCAATGATTAAACCTCTATTAATAGACATGTTAATCCTATGAAGTACTGTATCACTACACAATTAAACTGTATTAAGATAACAAGGATAAAAGAAATCGTGATGTGCATTTTCATGAAGTAAATCAAACCCTGATCAACTCATCATCCAAACATGATGAGATTTACATTTCTATAGGCTTACCCATTACATGAACAGGAAATTAATTTTTCCAGTAGGTTTAATAGGATCCAACATGACAGAATAACAAAACACAAAGCTTTGCTCACATTATAGCAGCTTTTCGCAGAATGAACCATTGATTTTTTTGCATTTATTTTTCTCTCCAGTGAGCAAAATAGATTACTTTAAAAGCTTAAAAGCCTTATGACTTAATCAGGAAGTCTCTTTCATTCTGTTTAGGACATTTTTACTTTTGTTTAAAAAAAATATTAAAATCCCTAGCAAAAGCAGCAAAAATTATTAATATATATATTTTTTTCATTTGCTCACCTCTTGTGAACTTGTGCTAGATCTAGGCTTGTTTACTTTTAGGAAGATATGATAACACCCTAGACTGTCACCATTTTTCTTCTCTGTTATTAGATTTGCTGCCTTGCTATCTGTACAGCTTAACATTCACAGAGTATTTTACTTTAAAAGGCAATAAAGTCCACTTCATTAAAAAAAATTTTTTTTTAAATAAATGCTCATATTTTAAATGGCAGGAAGCTTGCCTTTCTATGACACAGAATGATTTACATCCCAGGCTTCTGGTGGACAGTGAAACACAAGACTACAATTTCCAAACCCTGCCTAGAGCATGCGAATGCACTATCCCTGCCTTGGCCATGGCTCATTTTGTGAAGTGGGTTTGGTATGAGACAAATTTTATCTTTGATCTTTTTTGCTTTTCGTTGATGAAAAGAGTATTTTCTCCTGTAGCACTGACCAGGCAATATGTGTTGAGATGAGCAAAAACTTGCATTGTGCCCTTTGAGGGGGAGGGAGGAAAAAATGGGCGTCCATCTCAGATCTAGTGCTAGTTATTTATTTATTTAATATTTTGGAGATGAATCCTTGTTGCTTCAAGAGGCTTTTTTTTCTTAGAGATAATAGCAGTAGCTCTTCATAGATCCATTTGTTGCCGTGGTGATATGCCTACTCCTTTTGTTGGTCTGCTTCTACTTCAATAAACCCCTTCCTGTTATCAGCCTGGTGAAAATGTCTGCAAGTTCTTCAGAGCTAATAAACAGCATACATCATTCCTTTCATCTGATCACTATAGTGAGGCCTTATGAGAGTGAGAATGGAGTATGAATTGTCCAGCTGCACTAATGGAACTCTGAAGAATGAGCCCCCTAAGTCAGCAGCATGAGAGCACAACAGTGCCCTAACCTTTTGCCCTCGATATCCCCAACTGAAAGTGTTGAGATTCAAAAAGGACCATAAATAACTGTACCTTGTTTGAACATTAAGTGTATTAATCCAGCTGGTAGCCTTTATTTCAAAATAGAATTTAGAATCATCCTGGTAGCTTAGAATGATATTTTTAAAAAGTAGACTGATAGTTTGAGTAAAATTATTGAATATATTGTGTTTCTTCTCTAATCTCCTCTAGGAATGAGATGGAAAGACACTTCTTGGAGCTCCTACAGTTTAATATTAATGTTCCTGCCAGTGTTTATGCCAAATACTACTTTGACCTTCGCTCCTTAGCAGATGACAACAACTTGAGTTTTCTGCTGGAGCCTCTCAGCAAAGAGCGAGCACAGAAACTTGAGGTAAAGAATATTGGAGATGTGCTGAGTTGCAGTTTTTGTTACTGAAGAAAACTGATGATCTGTTGCTAATTATATTAAGAGATAATTAGAAAAAAGGAAGGCTTTTATGTTAGTATAGTGAAGCGAGTTTAACTCTTTTTGTCTTAAGCATTTCCTCTGCTGCTTTTGTGGAAAGGAATGTACAAAGGACAAAATTTACAGATGCTGACCTTGAGGATCATAGTTCAAATAAATGTATCAAAGCAAATAAATTTGAAACTTAATTTGCTTTTAATGATTTCTTTGTTCTGAAAATTAACCCACCCTATTATAAATAAATATGCAATCACAATTTCTTGAAATTATATTCTGTTACATCTAAGTATCTATAGAGCTTATTCTGGTGATTGCTTTTAATTCAGTTTTTTAGAATTTTATTTAAGACATTAGTTACAATCTGTTCCAATGGACAAAAAGCCCACATTGATATGATCTCAATCATTGTTGATTTAAACTAAGCTTTCTCAGATGTATCAAGGAGGAAGTATTCAATTCAGCAATCATTAAGTGCCTTTTGTGTACCTGCCTGCACAGAGAACAGGAAGGTCACTGGACTTGGCATCTGAATGACCACCAGAGGTGGGCCCTTGGCTCTGCTCCTGACTTAACTGGGAGAATTTGCACACATTTCTTAGTTTTTCTCGCCCTCAATTTCCTCCTCTCTAGTAGGAGAATATTAATAATATGTCATCTATGTGAACGTCAAAGACAGGATAATAGGACAAACTTCCCCAACACTTTTCTCTCAGAAGTATAAGCTTATGGGTCCAATTGTGTACAATCACTGTTGCTTGGTTTTGATTGGGGAAGGAGGACATTTTTATGGTCATGAGCCATTTTCACATGTTCAGTGTATTAATAAGAATTATAATGCATTAAAAACCAAGGATTTTCATAGGGAAAATTTAAATTGAATTTATACCATTCAAATCACATCAGGTTTTTTTGTGTGTGTTTTTTTTTTTTTTAAACTAAACAGAGGACTATAGTCTAAAACATTTGATAAAGAAAATTCCTGCTTGCTTCAAACCATCATCTAAAGCTAATTGGCACAATATACTGTAATGTTCTAGGCCTCAATGTCAAGAGTGCTCACCATAGAATCAAATTATCCCCATGGAATGTGACATAGTTCTCCCTGAATTTGTAGTTTCCGTGCTCCTTTTGTGTTATAAACCAAACCACAGCCAAATAATATTTAACATTGACTTTTTTCTAATAGAAGCTTCCTCAAACTCCAGGTCAGGACCAATTTATTAACAAAATGGACAGTTGGCATTTTATTGCATTTAGCCATTTTTTAAAGATAGGTTTTGCTCTCTATCTAAATGGATTTCTTTTCTCTCTTCCTATTAATTCCCCACTTCCACTGAAAAAGAATGAGGAAAAAAATCCTGTAACATTCATAAGTCAATCAAAAGAAATTCCTTCAATGACTATTTCCAAAAATCTTTACTCTGTTCTTAACCTTCTGTGTGTGGCTAAATTCAGCCACACATATTCCAGATAATACGATTATAAAGTATCAGGCCTTTATATAAATCCCATATGAAAATTCATCTGGTTAATTTTGAACTTTTATTAGTGACACATTAAAGCCAATTTATTATTTGGAATGAGTTTTTTTTTTTTTTTTTTCCCCTAAGAAGTGGGAAGGTGTGATGAACAGGAGTTAATAAAGCATAATCCGTATAGCATGCATTTCATTATCTTGGACCCTCATAAACACACTCTTTGGGAGGTCCTCCTTGCTATGGAACTTCATTGTAAGTAAAATCACCTTTTACATACTTTAAGTATTTCCATAGAATCCAAGGTAGACATCCTTTATTTTTAGCTTTCTCCAGTTATTAGTACAGTAGTGAATTTTCTATCTAAAAATGGACAAATGTATTCATTGAATTTACACAAATATACATGAACCACTTTTTTTTAAATCATTAAGACGTTTATTTTAAAACAATTCTTCCTCATACATATAATTTTATTTATTAAAGATGAAAGCAAATTTGCAACATGGATATGCTTGTTTACATAAAGAATTATGAATCTATTGTTGTTTTGAATTTATGTAAGATAACTGGAGTTATTTGTAGTGACTTGCCCAGGGTCACACAGCAAAATAAGTATTAAGTGTCTGAGGCCAAATTTAAACTCAGGTCCTGCTGACTGCAGGGTCAGTGCTGAATTTTTTTTTTTTTTTTAATTTTATAATTATAACTTTTTTTTGACATATGCATAGGTGTATGTGTATATATATATATATATATATATATATATATATATATATATATATATATATATATATATATATATATATATATATATATATATATATATATATATTTTACAACATTATCCCTCGTACTCCCTTCTGTTCAGAGTTTTTTTCCTCCTTCCCTCCATCCCCTCCCCTAGATGGCAGGCATTCCCATACATATTAAATATCTTATAGTATATCCTAGGTACAATATATATGTGTAGAACCGAATTTTGTTGTTGTCGTTGCATGAACCACTTCTAAGGAGCAAATCAGGTAGTGATAAGCTAATGCTTTGTTTGTTTGTTTTTTTAAATGATATTTCTGACAGGTTTGAGTTCAAATTTTTTTTAATAGCTGTATTCCATTCTTTTTCCTAACATTCTTTCCAGCTACAAAGGGTGTTTTGCTGTAGCATATAGGACAGAAGCCAAGAGTCCTAAGTCGAGGTTCTGTTCTCTCAGAGACTAATGAAGAAAGAGGCTTTGACTTTCTGAAGCCTTGATTCTCTCTGTTCCTTCTCTAGGCTATTTCCAGACTGTGCGAAGACAAATACAAAGACTTGTCCAAAGCTGCCATGAGACGATCTTTCAGTGCTGATAATTTAGTCGGTATTCGCCGTTCTAATGCCATCCTCTCCTGAAGGAGAAGTGAGGTGCGATGGGTCAGAAAGCCAGAGTCCGCAGAGAGTGGGGTAACGCTCCCTGCCCGACAACCAGCACGTGGTGGTTTCAGCGAGAGGAAGGGCACTGACTCCAAGGGACTCGGGAACCTGAGGATCACACTCCATAGGAAAGATGGGATCTTGTCAAAGCAGCACATTCTCCTGTCCTTTTTAATGTATCCAGAGGTGCAAAAACAAACTTTATAATGAAACTTCCTGAATCCCACCCCACACACAGATGTTTGCTTACTGTGTAGGCCTATAGCTGTGAACTATGTAAGTTTTTTTTTTTAATTAGTAGTTTTCAATTTTAACGTTTAAACACTAACCATGTGACTCTAGTTAAAAAGTTCCCTCTACCTTCCAGCCACTCCAGAAACTTGCTGCATATGCCTTTTGGAGTCAATGCAGTATTAACCTTAGAACACGGGACTCTTAATAAAGCATCAAGCCTCTTAGGAGCAGATACTGTAGCACTGATCAGCACTGAACAGTTATTCCTCCATACTATGTTACTATTAATGCTGCTAATTACTATTAGCAATCAAATTAAGCTGCTGGGCAGAGTGTATGCTGGCTCTGGATCACCACGTCATCCTAGTAAATAACAGTGTCCAGGGAGTCTTAAGTATTGGGTTTGTGAGCAAAGGAATTAATACTGGGTCCATGCTGCTTGTGAATTATGGTGCTTCTCATTTTGTTCCTTTTGCTCCTTCTCTGGAAAATATGCAGACTATAAATTATTTTTCATGGATTTAAGGAAGTGGGTTAAAACACTTAAATCTTCTAAACATGGTGATCCAGTGATTAGTATAATACACTATTTCTGAAGTTTTATTTTCCGAAGCGCCATCATGATATATTTACAATGGAGTTTACAGTGCAAGATAAGGTTTTTATCTTTGGTTTCCTGAAATTTCTGCTTCTAGATTTGGGAGGGTTGGAGGGAAGAAAGGGGGAAATGATAGGGAATTGGATTCACAATGAATCTGTAATGAATTAGAAAAAATTGGACTCAGTGATAGTGATAGATGATTATTCTGTTCCTAACATATCGGACTTATCCAAACTTTTTAAAACTTTATGTGTAACTTAGATGTAGTTACAATTTTGTTCCTTCTCTTTCTTGGTGTCGAAAGAGAAGAATTAATCACAAGGTCAAAACAAAACATTATTTTTAGTTTTCTGAAGGTGGGGAGAGGAAGATTCAGGAGATTGGTGTCCGTACCAACCCAAACTCAAAATAGATCTGAAACATTAGAGCATATTCATAATTTTTACCTGTCTTCTCCCTTCTCCTTTATGTATAGATCCTGGGCATTTTGCCCAGTGAACAAAACATTTCTGGTCTAGGAGTCCTGTATACTCTTCTCCCAACATAGTAATGCTACATAATAAACCCACAGATCTGCGTGCTGCAGGTCCCATTGTTGTCAAAGGAAAAGAGCTATATAAATGATAAATAATGGTATTTTTAATATTTCAATCTACCAACTCCAGAAACATGGTTTATGGAGTTTGGAGCTTGGAGCTTCAGGTATTGATTGCAGTTTTATTTTGAAAAGAATGCTACAACTTCAGGTGGTTTTTCTTTCTCATGTTTATATTAAAAGAAAAGCTAATAATAAACTCTATTTTAATTAAAATGTGGTTAGTGTGTTTTGTACCCTTTTTTGGACCTTATAACAAAACTTTGACATAGGAGTTTTAAATTCATTTCCTTTCATTCTTTGGACCTAACAGAGGGTTCTAAAAGCATTTTCAAACTTTCAGTATGCTTCTCCACAAACATTCATCTGACTCATTACTTATAATTAGTTCTTACAGGCAGACTGCATTTTACTTCTATCATTTTGCAAATGAAAATCTTGTTTTTTATGTAAAATGTAAGAGGTAGAGATGAAAAGATTTGAAGATAGTTTGGTATACCTTTTTTTTTTTTTTTTTTTTTTTTTTTAAACAAGTTGGAAGAATGGATTGAGATCCTTTTTTTAGCATTTGAATGGAACCTGGAGGCTGTTTGGGTCCTATTCCCTTATTTTGAAGATGCACTTAATGAGGCTCAAAAGTCCAATGCTTTGCCTGATGCAGGTGCCTCAAAGTCCAGCCATCTTCCCACCCTCAGCTGCTGTGTTTTGACCAAGAGATCTTCATGCTCCCAAAGCCATAAGAATGTATTACAGGATCAAGAATAAAGAACCAGCATTTTAAAGATCAGATCCTGTATACTGCATGGTCCTGTTAATTCCAAAGCATTTTGATAGGCTTATGGCATAGCCCATAGGATTGTTAGTCTTGCATGTCAGAAGACCAAAGATCAGATCCTGTATACTGCATGGTCCTGTTAATTCCAAAGCATTTTGATAGGCTTATGGCATAGTCCATAGGATTGTTAGTCTTACATGTCAGAAGACCTAAGTTCAAATCTTGCTTCTGACACTTAGTTGTATGATCATCAGCATGTCATCAAATTTCTGGGATCTACAGTTTCACCTGTAAAATTGTGACAATTTATAGTGCCTGTTTCATCAGCTTTTTGAGAGGTTAAAGTGAAACCTTGGAAATTGCTTTGCAAATTATATAGTATTAGATAAATGCATTTGTTATTAAAATAGCTTTAATCTGTGCAGAGAAAATGAATGAGCTCAATGAATTATCTGATGTCACTGTTAAAGCAAAGAAAGTTTTCAAGGTATAAAATTTGCTCATGAATCAGAGGTTTAAAATGTCCTAGAAATAAGGAATTGTAGAAAGTAGGCCATTGGACTTTTAGCAGAAATTGTGAAAAGCCATAAAGAAATTTCCTATACTCCTACCCTAAAGAAATTGGTGTTTCTGTTTCTATCTCCAAAATCCTATTTTAAATTATTCTTTTGATGTGGAAAATTGACCTAATAGCATTAGATTTATTTTATATGTTTTTTTTTCTCATAGCAAGAGGGGATAAAAGGGTTATGTACCCAGGAAGCACACAAACAAGAAGTTGAATTTCTTTTTAAAGATGCCCTTAGGAGATTTTAGAATATTTTTAGAGCTGTTGAGTTTAAGAAATCATCACTAAATTATGATATTATGCCTTCTTGCTTGGTGCTTAGGGTGGCTGAGGACAAATCTGTGAATCAACAACTGATGTAGTTGGACTAATGATTGGTAAATGGCAAATCTTGGTAAATTGTTATTCATCTATTACATTAAAGAAAAAAAATTTATGACATCTATACAGTTAAAAAAAAATACAAAATCAAATAAGGTAATTGATATTCCAGTACTCAATTATCCTATATGATGCTGTGTTTTTCACATGGAATTATGAATTAGTTTGACATTTTCAGGTTTTTTTTTTCAATGACTAGGAGAAGAGTGGAGATAAATAATTATATCTAGTCCAAATATACATTAAGCTCAAAGAAAAAGAAATGGCCAAGTTCAGGTAGGCATTAGTATGAGTAGCATTCAAATTAAAAGTGAGTCATTTAGCACAATGATATTTTATTTCTCTTTTGCTTTATTTCTCAACAGGAACAGAACCATTTACTGAAATGGATTTGGGTAGGTGGGCTCTAGCTTATGACTACAACTCTACAAATCAGCCAGGTATCATGGAACCTAGAGAAGATGTAGTAATATTGACAGACTTCCCAAGGTCCTATAGCTGGGAAAGGTATGATGAAGTAAAAAAAAAAAAAAAAAAAAATCTCCAGAATATTTTTCTGTAAAATGTTCCTATAATCTCTCAGAGTATAATTTGGGGTTGTATCTATCTGTTATCCTGCACACATGCTTTCCTATGAAAATGTATCTGAGATTCAATCTAATATCAGAAGAGGATGAGTGACTGAAATAAGGGAATTTGTTTCTTGAGTGTTAAAGCAATGGATAATTCCAAGCCCTTATCAAATCTTCAGCATGACCCTACTAATAGACTTTTATTTTACATTTCTGCTTGTTACTACGTTGTCCTCATATTTCTGGACAGCCTGAGTCCTATCAGAACAATTCAAACCTAGGACTGTAGTTAACTTTATTTAAAAAAAAAAAAAAAAGATGGGGGGCAGACATTCCCATTTAAACCCAAGTGTTAATGTTATCATGAACTTGCAAATTGTCATTAGCTGGATAAGGTAACAAGTGTCTCATATATTCTCACTTTTCAGGAAAGAAACTTGGATAATGTATCCAGCCTATATTCCTACTAAAAGTTCTCACCCAGCCCTTCTTCCTAATGACAATGACAAAAAGTTTATATGTGTTCTCTTAATCCCAAAGCTGGGATTTGGGGATTTTTAAATACAGAGCTACCTGGAAAAAACACTAGTTACCTGCTGGGAAATTGCCTAAACTTCAGTGTAAGTTTCTGGGCAGAATCTTTAGCTGAAATCCAACATGTCAACAAAGTAGGGATTAAATTACCCACAGGTTAAATATTCTGCCCACCACTTGCTGACACCATCCAGCCTGGTTCTTTATGAGAATGAAATTTAGAAGGTCCAGAAGCCCTTTAGCCCAGACTTAGATCACAGTCACAATCTGTTTAGTTTCTAAGGCAATTTTAAATGAAAATTATTTAAAGTGGGTTTAGCAGGTGAGAGAACAAGGACTTCAGGATTGGCATAAATGTCAAGGACTTGGATATCAACAAGGCTATCTGGAAAACTAGAAGTGTATAGAAATTTTAAGATAAGGCTACATATATAAACAGTATTGCTAAGAAAACTTTGCAAACCATGAAATGGAGTGATTGATTACTTTTATTATTATTAAAATATCACTATTTTTGAGTGTGCGATTAGAGAAATCATTAGTCCAAGGAAACCCTTGGATGGTAAATTATAGGGCAAAAAAATTGAGTTAAAAATCAGGAAACTGTACAAATTAGTACTACACAATTTAGTAATGTACACATTATTGAGCTTATTTTTAAATAAACAAATCAGTTATTTACTGTTAATTATGTTTTCATTTGTTAATCAGTAACTGCCACCCACCCTAATTTCACCAACTTCTCACACAGCCCCCCCATAGCTTCCTAGAACTCAAGCTTTTCAGTTCTTAATCATAAATTCTGTTGTTCTCTATCTTCCCTGCCATTCAGTTCCTCCCAATGTATATTGGGGTATGTAATCTCTTCACCTGATTTCTTTGTCCTTATAGCCTTCCATGGCCTCTGGGTTGATACATTCCTGTTAGCTCCATTTTTCCAAATTTCCTTCTACTGAATCCCAAAGGAATGTTGATAAAAGGTTTTACAATTACAAGTCGAGTCATTTTTACTACTATAACTTTGGACAAGTCACCTCACCTCTTAAAACTGTATTTTCTCATTTGCAAATTGAAGAGTGAACTATATGACCTCAAGAAATGATTTCTCTGATGTATCCTTATCCCTAACTTCACATCTGTTATTATTCCTCCTGTTCTTTTGCCCTTTTCTCCTTTCAAAGATCTGTTTTTCGACTCTCAAGCTAACTTCTCCCACTATTGAATGAATTGTTCCCCCATTCAACCCTCATTCCTGAAGAAGCTTACTCCTATGTCTGTCCTTTCCTTCTCTTCCACCTTGGTTCCCCCAATCTTTATAAAGATTGCTGCTGAACTCTCTAGTAATTACTTTATTTGTTACTTTTAAATGATATACTTCAACCACTGTAGCTTCAATCCTTGAGTTTCTATTTCTTCACCCCATTCTACTTGAAATTTCTGGAAATCTGAAGTGATGTTCCTGCAACTTGAAAAAGCCACTTTCATTCTCTGTAAAAATTATCACTGGACCATCTATCCTTTTCCTTTCCTACTACACTTTGTTGAATTTCTTACAATATGACTTTACTCTCTTCTTCCTGAACTCACACATTGACTCCTCCTCATCCCTTAACTGTGAGCATTTCAAACTTATACTCCCCCTAATGCTAGCTGTCACCTCTGCTTATGATTTTCAAATCTTATCTCTAGTCACATAGAATGATTCAATTTAAAAACTAGAAAGAAACTAAAATCCTCATTCCTGCCCAGTCTAGTAAATATCTTATGATTATTAAATTTGTCATTTTAAATTTTATTTATTTAATACATTTATTAAATTATTAAAAAGTGATGTTCTAAAAACCAACCCATTTCTAAATACCTCCCTAATTACCTGACAAAGGAATAGCCTAACCCCTCCAGAAACTTGGTTCAAAATGAACCTTTAGTTCATCTTTCCTTCATCCATGTCTACACAGTAAATGATGTGGTTTTTGAAATGCTTCTCATCTATAGTCCTTCTTTTTCACTCTTCACTGTCACAGAAATTTGTCTGTCTGATTCTAGGTCTTCCTTTTGAACTCACCCTGCATACTCATAGATTAAATGTCACTTCTCAGAAATCACTAACAGCTTCTCACTCATGCAGGGCTAACACTATCCTCCTCCAACTTAGTAGTCCTCTATACTTCTGATATTTCTGTGACCTCAATTAGGCAAGCCTCTCAACTCTTCTACCGGACCAGAGGTTGGACTAGATGATGGGCCTCTAGCTCTAAATTTTAGGAAACCATGAACAAACTTACACCTACTCCCACATCTTTTCGTGTGCATTTCTCCTTGTCCTTTTCCACTCTTCTCTGCTTGGCCAAATCTTACCCCTCCTTTAAGATTCAGCTCAAAAGCTCTCATCCATCTCCTTCCTCAGCCTTTCCATGCCTGCTCCAACGTACATCAGTTGTCCTGCCTTCCCAGTTTTATACCTTACACCCCATCACAACTCTTAGATTCAGTGTTGGCTATTCCATTAACAAGATACTCCATTGCTTGGCTCTTGATAGTTTTCTCTGGCTGTCTTATATGCCTGGAATGCACTCCCTCTCATCTCTACTCATTGGCTTCCTTGAATTCCTTCAAATCCCAATTAAAATCTGACTTGAAGGAAATCTTTTCTAACCTATTGCCTGCCTTCTGCTAATATTTCCTGTCTATCCTATATAGAGCTTGTTTGTACTTAATTGTTTACATCTTGTCTCCCTCATTGGTTTTTAAGCTCCTTTGAGAGCAAAGATTATTTTTTGCCTCTTTTTTGTATCCACAGGGCTTAACACAATGCTTGGCATATAGCAGGGGTTTAATAAATCTTGATGGACGTGACTACATTTCCACATAAGCTCTTTTGATATTCATACATATCCTGTTTATTCTGCCTCACAAACTAGATTTTAATCTCTAAGGACATTGTTTTATACTTAATTATCCCCCAAAATTTATGAATCTATAAACTTGCAACTACTGCCATTTTTTTGCATATGCATTAGGTAATTCTTAGTACAGCTTTAAGCTTTAATAGCTTGAAAAATGCTGATACATATTTGAATGTAGCATCTACCTTATCTCCAATATTTCCAGTGCTATAATCATAGGTGGTTTTTGGTGCTTTGGTGAGGCATCTGAGAAGTGATTTGTCCAAGATCACATAGTATTTTGAGACTGGACTAGCCTTTAGATTCTAGATCTATGTGTTCTCTCTCCCTCTTTATTTTTTTTTATTCCAGTTCACTGTTAGCCTGAAAAATGCAGCAGAAATAAAGTGGAAGTCTTATTTATCGTGAATAGTGTGAAGATTTTTTTTTAATATTAAGGATTCTAAAGATCGCTGCGGTTTTGAGCCTTCATTGAGACATAGTTAATTTTTATGTAAAAACTTTAGCATGAATAAATTTTTAAATATTTCTTAGGGACAATCTAGTTCTAGAATGACCAGTAAGATAGGAAAAGAATTTGAGAAATCGAGTCAGTTTTGATGAATAAATGTACCACTGATTTTCCTAGAAAGCCCCCTATCTTCCAAGGAGAGGAGAAATCTCACAGCATCTAAATTTTTTTCCTCATTTCTTTAATGGTTTTTATTTTGATCTACAATAATCAGGAACAAAGAAAAAATAAACATTTCTTTGTTTTCTCATAAATAACTAATCTCCATAATTTTATAAAATCTCAGATGATTTTACCTTTTCACAAATATAATACATACAAAAAAATTTTAATAACAAAGTCAGCAATTTTAAGTATCTGGAGACTAAACAACATAAAACTGTTTTGTCTACTGAATACAATTCACAAAATAACCACTCCTTAAGTGATGGATTGAGAATTATAATCATGTTAACTTTTGGATCCAAGTTGATTGTCTGCAATGTAGAACTGCTGCCAGAGATGAGTGGTTCTCCTATTCAGTACGATTTGATTTGTCAGGATGACAGTTACTGTATTGAATGAAAGAGGCACTATACAAATTACATAACTATTAGAGAAATTACTTAATGCCCTGGACTCAACAAACTACTGACTCAGCATTTTTGCCTCATTTGGCTCAGTAATTAATTCACCTGCACCAAACCCGTATCAAAGGTCACTAAATCTCTCATATATATAATATATATTTATATTATGTATATATGTATATATAGACATATATATATAGATATATACAACACACAACTACAAAACAAAATTACATTTATATAGTTTGTAACATCTGTCTCAAAAAGACGTCCCATACACTCTTGGTTAAAATGGATCCGAACTGGTAGAGCTTCCCATCCTCTTTTCTCATCCTCTTAAATTCTTGATAGCTGTTTTACCCCATAACCCAGATAGCCATTTCCTTTGAAGTTTTGTTAAACTTGGCTTTCAACTGCCTTCCTTTGGAGTAGACCAGTTGCTATATTCCAGGCTGTCTGAGAATTAAGAAAGGCAAAGAGATCAGGAAACTGTCCAGGATACCCCCCTCTCCCCAACCAGATGTGTGAGATATGTATTATTGACAGTCCTGATTACAACAAATATTGTTTCAAGAAATGGATTTTCAATCTCTTTTCTGTCTCTCATTCCTCCTCTAGAAAACAAAAGTAAACAAGCTCCTTTTAAGCTTCAGGTAGCAGTTAATTAAACATACAAGTAGATTTCTTAATTTTGGGATTCTTTCTGTGCATGAGAATGCTGTTATTAAGGTCCTATGTGTGAATGAACCATGCAGCCAGTAGTACAAAGAGTACAGCCCTGGCTCAGTGTATTGTAATGAATGTCCACTTTGTAAACTGTTTTGCATCCTAAAAACAACAGAGAACACAGTTGGGAGACTAGTTCACATATTCCATAGAAAGGGGAAAAGCTTTGAATAGATGACAAACCAAGAAGGCACCTCCTAGTAATTTAGATCATTTCAAACTGTGATAACAGTATAAAGAATTTAAATTCAAAAGGATTTCTGAAAACTTGTCATCTTAATTCAATACCTGGGTCATTAACGTGACAATTCTGCCTCTCTGAGTAGCTTGCTTAGCCATTAGATCCCTAATTTATAGTGCTTCAACTTGAACTAAGCAAAAGCTGCTAGGCATAGCTGCAATAAACCCCTGTTTCTTGTGGTAAAGGAGCAGAGGTGCTGTGAGATGGGGGATGGCTGACTGGTGTCCCAAGGAATGGATTTGAAACGTCGAAATTTGCCACGTACCCACAAAGAAGAGAGAATAGCACAAGACTCAGGAAGTTTTGTCTCTTAAAAGACAAAAATAGCTTTTTAAGGCAACTAACAAAGAATAAGCATGAGTAGTTTTGAGGATAGAATTTATCTAACAGCAGCAAAACTCTTACCTGTGTCCATGAAAAGTGCAAGAAGGATGAATTAAATCCTGTATGTACTGTTTGGCTTCAGAGACATTTTGCCCTCATCTATAGTGAAAGCCGTTTTCATTTACTAGGTTCAAAACAAAAACCTTTGAGAATCTACCTTAGATTGGCATTTTTGCAAACTCTCCAGATTTTTTTCACTTTCTTCACCTCATTTCCACAATCTCCATTCCTACACAAAATATAAAAGCACACAAATCCAACCAAAATTGGAGACAATTTGAACTAAAGACTAATGGATATAATGTGGAAATGAAATTGACTAGTAGCAGGAAGGAAATTCCAACAGAGTGATCAATAAAATGCTCTTCATATCAGTATGAAAGGGATTTTGGCTCTAAGGAAATATCTCCAGAAGAATCCAGAATGAGACATTAAAAAAGAAAAAGAAAAAAAAAAGAGGTACATAGCAATCGTTCCAAATTCTGTCCCCCCTCCCCCCCAACAAGGAAAAAAAAACCCAAAACTTTTCTGGCTACAGTCAAGATTTTCCATTATGAGGTCTAGTCTTCACAATTCAAAATGACTTTTAAGCCCTTCATTTCTAATTTTCTCTCTTCCCCAGGTAAGAAATCACCTATATAGACTTGGAAGCTAATTGCAGTTCTAATCACAAGAAAATTGTGTTTGGTGCTTCAAAAAATATAATTTTCTTACAGCTGGAATTCTGAGGACAGACTCATAATTCTCCTACCAAACTCAAGTTTTACTCAGACAACCCCATCCACATTGGTTCCCATTAGGGACTGTGTGCCTTTGACATAGATTTCTTCACTTTACCAATATGTGTATATTTAATGTTAGTGCAAATAATAACTGAAAGGTCCAGGCCTTCCATGTGAAGAATTTGCTTCCTAGGCAACTAGAGTAAATTTCATTGCTTTGGGTATTTAGTTTACTCAAATTCAGCTCTCACCAAGTTTTGTTTTAAAAGGAAATCATGAGTAGTCACCCTCCCTACTCCCCTAATCACCTCAATGGCTTTTGATATCAGTGGTAATTAGATTGGGAAAGCAAACATGGACTTTTGAAACTGCCAAGAAACAAAACTGCAAAGTTTGTCCTTTTCTTACCAGACAAAACCTTTTAGATGAATATTGGGAGAAGCTTGCTGAAGCAGTGGCTGCCCAACAAGCTACACTGCAAAAGAAAAGTGGAGTCTGTGGAAGACAATTTGAAAAATAAGCTAGTTGGTTATCAGAGGCAGTTTGGAAGTCAATCAACCTTAAACTTGTCCAGAAATCCTGGACTTTGCTATTCTATTCTACCTCCACACTCCTGGAATAGATGAGGTTTCTAAATTTCTTTAGATCTGGGAAGACCTGACTACCTGCCCCAGGGGACCAAACTGTCACTATCCCCAGGGAAACCCAAGGGAGGGGGGTGGAGTGAATAAGATGCTGAACCTAAAGAGATGCTGCTAAATTGCAGTGCTTACTGAAGGACAGACCAGACATAACCAGGCCCCTCTGAATGACCCAGAGTCAAAAGGGCAATCTACCCTGTAAACAGAGGAAAAAACAACAAAACCCAAATTTGGTAAACCAGGAGGGTCAAGGTTAAGACTCCATGGGCCAAATCCCTCCCCCTTGCCCTCTCCCTCCCCCTTAAATAGTATTCTGGTAATGCACTAGGTTTAGAAGGAAAACATTATGAATATATAAAAAAGATTTTCCCCACTCCTTGCCCCCCAAAAGATAAAGATGCAGTTTCTATGTGGCAACCACCAAACTAAGGACTTCCAGGAGTAGAGATGACTTAACTTTTCCTGGCATTAAGCAAATTTCCCTTTTAAAATAAGTACAGCACTTGAGTTTAAGTTTCTTCCACTCAGAACCAACAGCTAACAAGTTTCACAAGGCTTGAAAATTAGAGCTCAGCCAATTCCCACATCTCCAGAAGTTTACGCCAGATGGTTTATGGGAACTACTTTTAACATTAAGGTTACATATTGTCTCCAGAATCAGTCCTAGAGAATGGGATGCAGCAAAATGAAGCTCAAGAAACAAAAGTTGCCATCTCCCCTGCCCACAGCCATGTCACTTTGGAAGACCCTGAACACAAGTGTCAGGGCACTTCCATCTGATTTCGCACTTCCCCAGTTTCAAGGAACATCAACCACACAAATACATGAGATCGCCTTAGAGACACAAGAATACTTTTGTACAGGTGTGGCTTGGAGATCTATTTCCCACTCCCTCCCTCCACCCCGCCCCCTTCCATACACACACACTCCACAGTCAGATGTCCAAACTTGACCTGTTCACATTAAAAAAGCAAAACAGATCTTTTTCAGGGCATACCAGGCTAGAAACAGGTTCATTATAAAATAGATACAATTGAACTTAATTATAATGCCCCAAATCAGAATTTCTAAAGCCAGCCCTCCCTCTTCCCCAAAGCCAAGGTAGGGTCCATTGCCAAAAAGCAACTTGTACCCACACAGGATTGAAAATGAGAAAATTTTTTAAAAATTATATTTAAAAACAAGGTCCCTGCAGAAGTCCTGGGACTATTTATCGTGTTCCACCTCAAAATTGTCTCTTCTCCCTCCTCCCAAATTCCGAAGGGAAGCAGCAGCAGCAGCAGCACCATGAAGTCAAAACAAGTGACCTGTTAAAAAGCTACCCAAATCAGTTGCTGGAAACAACTCGCCCACCTCCCGCGGTTCCGCGCCTCCCACACGCAGCCAGCAGGGCGCTGCTACACGTGAGACAGGGACACCTGCTTGTGGTAGGCGGCGGCGCCCGGGCAGGGGGCCCCGGTCCTGCAGCCGGTTAGAGCGGCGCTGGCCTCCGCGTAGTCCCGGGCGGCCGTGGCCCCGCCTGACTTGTGGCCCCGCCGGGGGCGGCAGCAGCAGCGGCTGGTGAAGCGCCTCCAGGACTCCACAGTTTTCCCCGACCAAATCCAAACCCCCGAGGTGATGCCCACAAGTAGGCACATTAAGTATTTAAGCATGAGCACCCAGTACTCAGGCTTGGCCCGGGGCTGCCCCGGCTCCCCCGCGGGGCACTGGCAGGTGAGCGCCCGCTCCCAGCTTTCCCGGGAGTGCTGCTCATACAGGTAACAGGCCACTACGATGCTGGCCGGCACCGTGTAGAGCACGGAGAAGAGGCCGATGCGGATCATCAGCTTCTCCAGCTTGTCCGTCTTGGTGCCTCCCTGCTTGATGACGCTGCGGATGCGGAAGAGAGACACGAAACCCGCCAGCAGGAACAGCGTGCCCGTGAGCAAGTACACCACGAGCGGGGCCAGCACGAAGCCCCGCAGGTAGTCCAGGTTCTGGTTGCCCACGTAGCAGATGCCGGCCACGGGGTCGCCGTCCACCGCGCTCAGGGCCAGCACGGCGATGGACTTGACGCTGGGGATGAGCCACGCGGCCAGGTGAAAGTACTGCGAGTAGCTCGCTATGGCCTCGTTGCCCCACTTCATGCCGGCCGCCAGGAACCAGGTGAAGGAGAGAATGACCCACCAGATGGAGCTGGCCATGCCGAAGAAGTAGACGAGAAGGAAGACCACAGTGCAGAGCGCCGGCCCCGTGGTCTCGTAGTGGATGTGGCTGTGCTCACGGTTGCAGGCCACGCTGGCGTGGCCCATGGCCAGGCGCACGAGGAAGCCCAACGACACGAAGAGGTAGCATGCGGACAGGAAGATGATCGGGCGCTCGGGGTAGCGAAAGCGCTCCATGTCTATAAGGAAAGTGGCCACGGTGGTAGACGTGGACACGAAACAGAGCACGGACCATAAGCTGATCCAGAAAGTGGCGAAGGTGCGCTCGTCCGGGCTGAAGGTGGGCTGGTAGCAGGGCACCGCGCAGTTCAGTACCCGGCCCGTGCGCACCTTGTTGAAGAGCGGGTGCGTTTCCTTCACGATGGGCACGAAAGGATCCCGGCACTTGCAAACACCGCACTCCCCGCCAGAGGACGCCGAGCTGCGCGGGGCGGGAGGCGTGGGTTTGCCCGGGAAGGGCCGCGGCGGGGCCGTGGTGGCTTCGCTGCGATTATAGTCCATGCACAGGGTCTCGGCGTCCCCCAGCACCGGGAGGCGGTCGCAGTTCATGCGCTCGGGCCAGGCAAAGCCGTACTGGCGCATAAGCGGGGAGCAGCCTGCCTTGGCCCGCTCGCACACCGAGCGGCAGGGAGGTAGGGGTTTGGGGTAGTCCGGCAGACAGATGGGCGTGTACATGGAGCACAGGAAGAAGCGCAGGTCCTGCGAGCAGTGGATTTCCACCAGGGGCCAGAACTGGTGCACTTCCAGCCCAGCCTCGTCCTGGGTGTCGTGGTTGAACTGGTTGGGCATGTGCGTCAGGTTGTAGCCGATGCCCCTGCACATGGGCACCGTGATTTCCTGGCACACTAGGGCCTTGGAGGAGGCCTCTCCCCGCCCCACCAGCTGCGCCAGGAGCAGTAGCAGCAGCGACAGCAGCGGCGGCGGCGGCGGCCAGGGCAGCCCAGGCAGCGAGTCCAGCTCAGGGCGAGCCATCTCTGCCCCTCTCCCGAATCACTCCAGCTCCGTCCCCTTTCTCCTTCACCCTCCTAGGAACCGAGATTGGCAGCTGGAACGGGAACACTTTTCTCAGTCCCGAGGAAGGCTGGTTTCTTCAGTCTTTCAACCTGTTAGTTTCTTTCCCTTTTATGAAATCCCTCCAAAAACAAGCTGCCACGAAGCGGCTCCGGCGCCGCTGGCTAGGCTTCAGCTTCTAGCCGGCGCCGCTCCGGGGATGGCAGTGTGGATCCAATTCCGGGAGCAGTGATCTTAAAACAAAAATCACACACACGCACACTCTCGTTATTAAAGCAAGGAAAGCAATAAACTAGTTCAACTGTCCCTTAAATCCGGGAGTCAAACTCATTAATCTCCCCCACCTTCCTCTGGGTTCAGCGCCAGACTAATCTAAGGCTCCCAACCTCACAGCCCTCCTTCCCTCCACCTACCCGCCCCCAAGAAGAGACTCAATGAGAATCGGACCCTAAGCCTGGGCTGGTGGGAGGCGGGGGGGGGGGGTTAAGGGGGAATATGAAGCAGACTAAGGTCAGGGGCCAAGCAACTCACCTCCCCGAACTGCGGCCGCCTGCGGTCCTGGGTCCGGAACACTTCGCTGAAAACCACAGGAGGAGATTCAAAGCTGAACCTGGCCCAGCGAGGTTCTTTCAGATTCGCAAAGTTGGACAGTAATGGAAACGCCGCCAGCGGCGGCACATTGCAGCAGGTGTGCGCGGCAGCTCAGGGAGAAGAGCCCGCTCGAACCCTCTGCCTGAAGAACCGGCTAGGCTCGGACTCCGGTGGAGTCTGGTCACTCTCCCTCGCCAACGACTCCGGGTTCTCCTCCTCCTCCCCGGCCGGCCGCTCCCCGCATGATGGGCAGGCAGGGGGCGGGGCGCAAGGTTTCAGGGTCCCCGGACCCGGCTCAGGATTACTTCACCTGGGCAAGGGAGGTTATAAGTAGAGGAACAACAACAGGGATAAAGGTGTCTCCCTCGCTTGGAGCGCTGTGTCCGCAGCCCGTCCACTTACTCGGGGCTTTGGGATTGCACAGGGCAGTTACGGGGATCTGCGCGCTTTCCTTTTCTTCCTTGGGGCTCACAGCTAGGAGATTCCGTGTCAGAAACTCTCTCTGTGCAGGAAGCACTCCGCTCTCTCCTCCCGGCGTCCGGCGCAGCCTTCTCCCGGCCAGGAGCAGCTCCCCAGTTCAGGCTCCGGCTCCGCCCCCGCCCCCGCCCCCGCCCCCGCGCTCTCCTCCACCCCCGACTGACACTGCAGCCCAGGAACCCTAGCCGCGGGTGATCGGCCTCTCCACCCCCTCCCCTTGTCACCTGCCTCCTAAAGCACGACCAGAAGCCACGCCCCCTCATCTCGGCTCTGCCCATGGCCACGCCCCCTCCTAGGGGCAGCACATGCCACGCTTGCTCCGAGTCTCCTCCCTCTGCCCCACAGCCTCGGCCTCCGGGTCCGGAATTGTGCAGTCCGGACAGCACTCGCCCAATCCCCAGCCTGGAAGACCACGGTGGGCGGAGCTATGCTAATTTTACAGTCTTGAGATCCCGAGCGGGAAACCCTCCAGATTAAATTCTCCCCTCCCTCTCTCCCGTGCCCCACCCCCTGATTTGGGGCTCGCTCTTTGCTTCCTTACTCCCAGGCTCAGTTCTGGCCGATGCTGGCTCTGAGGCCCTGCGGCTCCCCTCTGGTCATTCGGCGCCTTCCAGAACCCAGCCTTCACAAAGACTAGCCCCTTCAGTGGCGCACGAATGCCAACCTTCCCTGGCCTGGGAAGGAAGTAAAAAAGCCACACGTCAGGCCTCTAACAGCTGTCTCAACTCGCGATCCGGGCGTTAGCGTCCAAGCGCGGCAGAATAAACCTGCCTCGCCGCACACGTGAACCCGAGCCTGCGTCCGGGAAAGCTAACAAGCCGGCGCTGAGACGGCTTGGCGGCTGCCAGAAGAGGAAAGGAAAGTATAATCAGGGAGCTGTGACAGTGGGGAGGTAAGGAGTGGCCCCCTCCCCCCGCATCCCCGCCAGCGCTCTGGAGGGTTAAGCCGCTCCCCAGCCCCCTGCGGGGGTCCTGCGGCGGTGCACAATGGAACTGGAGGCTCGGGACGACCTGCTGCGGCTCCTGACTGGTCTTATAGTTGTTTAGCTCTCCGATTAGGTTATTAGACTGCAAGTTTTAAATGTCCTTAAGACTCCTCCTTCTCCGCAGTGATAATTAGGGAGGAACACGGAGGTGTTTAGCATGCCTGAGATGTCTTTCATTCACATGCCGAGAAAGAGGTAGTTTTCTTTTTTTTCCCCATTTTGTGTCCCTCCCCCCCTTCGGAAGGGGAAATCGGACTGAGTTTATCTGGTCCTTCGGTAATCTCCATGCCTTGATGTCTATCTGTAGAATGGGAGTAACTTTCCCCTCTCCGGCTCCCAGTGAAAAAGAGCATAGATTTTTGAACTGGAGGGGATTTCAGAGACCATCTAAAAACCAGAATTCTTCAACTGGGAAAGAATCATCTCCCTCTTTTATATATTCGCACACATGTCATCTCTCCCTCTCTCTCTCTCTCTCTCTCTCTCTCTCTCTCTCTCTCTCTCTCTCTCTCTCTCTTTACATATATATATATGTGTGTGTGTGTGTGTGTGTGTGTGTGTGTGTGTGTGTGTGTATACGAATTGCATGCACATTCCTACCTAGAGAAATTTATACAGACACCAATAAAGAAATACACATATACATATTGATAATTACAAGGTATCAATATATGTTTCAATGTAACTTTTTCCCTTTCATGCGTTTAAAAACATTCTGCGAAGGGATCCCTTGGCTTAAGCAGTCTTGAGTCCATGACATCACAAAAAGTTCTTAAGGAATCCCGTTCTAGCCCAATTTCCTAATTTTTCAAACGAGGAAACCAAAGCAAGATCTGGAGAAGGGGCACCAGATCACACAGAGGTAGAGGCAAGCTTCCAGCTCAGATCTTCTAAGTCCAAATCCAGCATCCTCCCCACTGTCCCAAACTCCTCCCCCCCCACTCTGTTATTAATAAAATCAAAAGTCCTTATAAATGCTTACTAGGAAGCAGACACTGCTAAATGCCAAGATACAAAGAGAGATACAAACAAAAATGGCTCTGCTTTCGAAGAGCTTAGGTTCTAATGAAGGAGACAGTTATGTATCCATATAAGTGTAAATAGGATACAAGGTAGCTTTAGAAGGCACAAGCAATAGTAATGGAGGGAACTGGAAAAAGCCAATTAGGCAAGATTGCTTTTGAACCGAGTCTGGAAGAAGCTGAGGTTAAAAAGGGAAAGCAGCCTACACATTGCATAAGAGGGCCAGTAAGGCTGTGGGGTGGAAGGAGAGAGAACTGAAAGAAAAAAAAGGACCAGGTTGTGAATAACTTGTAGATTTCAGTGGTAAACATAGGAGTTCAAATGTGATGTAGGTGATTCGCAGGAACGATTTTGAAATTAGGAGATGACATGGTCACATCAGTGCTTTTGAAAAAGCATGTTGTATATTGTATTTAATTTATACTTTAATATATTGGACATGTATTGGTCAACCTGCCATCTGGGGGGAGGGGGAAGGAGGGGAAAAATTGGAACCAAGGGTTTGGCAATTGTCAATGTTGTAAAATTACCCATGCATATATCTGGTAAATAAAAACTATTAAAGAAAAAAAGAAAAAAAAAAGAAAAATAATGTTGGCAGCTATCTAAAGGATGTGTTAGAGTAGGAAGAGAGACTTGAAACAAGGAGAACATTTAGGAGGCAATGATTTAGTCTAGGCTAAAAATCGTGGGGAGTGTGGCTAGAGAGAAGGGGATGGTTTAGAGATTTTGTGGACATAGGAATTAGGATGTCAGAAGACATCATTGAGAATTGTAGGGCCTGATAATAAATTTTAAATTGTCCAAGATTGGCTATAGCACTGGAATTGAATTCTAGGTACAAATCCTACCCAAATGACTTTTGGGTGCTTCATTTTGCTCATTCATTTTTATCATAAGAGAAATAATCTCTAGTTTTTCGAGTACTGAGAATCAAAAGTGGTGCCTCTTTGAGCCTCAATTTGTCCATGAGTGGTCTGGATTAGATGTATTTCCGAGGAGATAAGGAAAGGGTATGTGTGTGTGTGTATATACACATATGTGAACACACACACACACACATACACACACACACACACACACACATATATATATATATATATATATATATATATATATATATATATATATATATATATATATATATATATATATACATATATGCATGTCTCATCTCCCAAGTGCCAGGCACTTAACAAATATCTCAGTTGATCTTCACAAAATCTTTGGGGTATTTTTTTTTCCCATTTTATAATAGAGGAAACTGAGACAGAGTGACATTTAGTTAGTTAAGTGTCTGAGGCCGTGGGGCAGTTAGATGGTATAGCAGATGGAACACCAGCCCTGAAATCAGGAGAACTTGAGTTCAAATCAAACCTCAAATCCTTAACACTTTCTAGCTGTGTGACCCTGGACAAGTCACTTAACCCCAATTACTTTGACCAAAAAAAAAAAAAAAAAAGTGTCTGAGGTCACAGTTGAACTCAGGAGACATGCCATCTAGTTACCTAAGTGGAATTGAATTTAAAGGACTTATAAAAATTACTCCAATAAAGATGAGATCTATACAAGTATGGAACTATATATATTACCATAGCCTTAGACCAAGAGAACAGAGAGTTTAAGTCCTTCTCTCCCACTTACATCTGTGTGAGAATGAGCTCTTTCATCTCTCTCAGACTTTTTTCATTTGAAATTTTTTTCACTTAATCGTATTTAATTTTTTCCAATTATATGTAAGGATAGTTTTCAACATTCATTTTTATAAGATTTTGAATTCCAATTTTTTTTCTCCTTATTTCCTTTCCTTTCTTTTCCCTCTCCCCAAAGCAGCAAGCAATCTGATACAGATTATATATGTACAATAATTTTAAACATTGCTATTATATTTGTAATGCCTACCTTATAAGATTGAGGATCAATTGAGATAATTGAGGTGTTTTTAAAAACCTTATAATTATTACATTTAATTTTTTTTTTTTTTTTTTTTTTTTTTTTTGTAGCGGTAGGGTTAAGTGACTTGCCCAGAATCACACAACTACTAAATTCAGATTTGAACTCAGGTATTCCAGAAGTCTGGTGTTCTATCTGCTATGCCATCTAGCTTCTGCCTTATTGTATTTATCCTATGGAGGAGCATATATGTTGTTTCATATGCAATTTGAATATTACATAATTATGTTTTTAAAAAATCCAGGCTCAAAGTTAAGCAGTTATAAACCTCCATTGCTGTTTATGAAGGAAGCATAAATAACATTTTCCAACTTTTGCAGCACAGCCTTCATTACTGAAGTTTCTACAGGTGTTTATATTTTGAATTTTGGAAAAATTTTGAACTTGACAAGTGCAACAATGTTAAAGAGAAGAGAATGTTTTGCTGTAATTGAAGAGAGCAGTAGCAATCAAGGGAAGAAGGGAAGAGAAATATTATTCAGTGGAAAGTGTGTGGAGACCGAGTCTCCCAGCAAATGGGAACTATGTCTCATCCTGAGTTCTTTGTAGCAACTTCTGCTTTGTTGGGACTGGACAAATGTTAGTAGCTAATAATAACAACAACAAAAAAAGTGAAATAGGAGAATGGTAATGACTCTCCTTGGAATTTGGCCAAAAAACAATTGTGTTCATTGGTTTGGTTTTGAATGAAAGGGAATAATGGCACCTATTTGTTTGCTAACCCTACTTTCTTTCTTCAGCTGTTCTTTAGAGGACTTCTGTTAGAATACCAATCCAGCTTAGAGTTTTTAACGTTTTATTCTTGCTTTTTTAGATTATCTTCCTCCTGGTGGCTCAAGGAAATTCGAAGAGATATCTGAGTAGGAGAGTATTAACCCCTTTTTACAGATGAAGAGATTGACACAAAGATGACTTAACCAAAATCACTCACTCGTTAAGCTCCCATTATGGAACAAAACAGAATTTGTCTCCTGATTCACAAGTTGCTTTTCTATGAAATAAAAAATACTAAATTCTAGTAAATATATTAAATATTAATTTAAACATTGCCAGATATATAAGGACAAAGAGACTAGAGTAGAGAGAGTGTAAGAGTTAAGAGTTAGGAATACCTGAGTTTGGATCCTTCCTCAGTCTCTTCCTACCAGTGTGACTCTGGACAAGTCATTTAACTTCTTTTTGCTTTAGTTTCCTCATCTGTAAAAGGAGAATAATAGCATTAGCATCTAGGATGCTTGTAAAGATCAAAATGAGTTGACATTTGTAATGAAGTTTAAAGCATCATTACAGTTATCATTACATCCACACAAGACAAATTTGTCAATTAACATAATAATTAGTGGTTTAATTAATGGTTTAAGGGCTTTTCATTTTTATTCTCATAACAATTGGAGGTTGATGCTATTAATTATCTCCATTTTACAGATGGGAAAACAGGCAGACTGAGGTTAAGTGAATTATTCAAGATAAACAGCTAACAAGTATCCAAGGCCATATTTGAACTTTGGTTTTCCTGACTCTAGGCCCAGCATTATATCCACTCCCTCTATACCTATACCTAGCAGTCTCTAATATCATTTATTGATTAATAGTAAGTGTTTCATTGTGTATATGTAATGGTGTTATCTTTCAGGTTTTTAAATACTGATTCTTGATTTTTGTTATCAATTGACCATCAATATATTTTAAAAATTCCTATTTCTTTAAAATAGCTAAATTTGAGCAAATTGTAATCCTATATTTAAATTTCACCTTCCATGTTGACTAGCTGGGTAGCTGGACAAATATTGAATTAAGAATCACAGGGTCAGGAGGTATCTCAGATCCAAATGGCTTAACCTACACTAGGCCAAAAATATTTAAAAAGTCCTCTCTGTAAATACCTAAGTGGTCATCCAATCTCAGCTTAAAAGCCACCAGTAAGAGGAAAAATAACCATCTCCCAAGGCAGCCTGCCACTTTAGGAAAACTTTAACAATAAGGAAAATATGTCAAGCCTAAATCTGCCTCTTTTGCCACTCTAATCCTGAATTGTGGAGCATAACAGAACAAGGTTCATTTTTTTCAGATATCTGAAGATAGCTCTTGCCTTCTCCCCATCACTACCAAGTCTATTCTTCTCCAGTCTATATATCGTCAATTCCTTCAACTAGTTGACCGGAAGATAGTATTTTCTTCAGGTAATCCCACCATCTTGACCAACCTCCTTTGAATAGTCATCAGTTTATCAACATTCTTCCAGAATGGGGTGCCCAAGCCTGAATGCCATGTCACACAGATGTGACATATAATGAATTCTTCTTGGACACAATTTGGATCATCACCAACATGAGCAGTGGCAGCAGCAGTGTTCTTAAAACTTCAAAGTTTGTGGAAATCCTATTAAATTTCATCTTATTCAATCTCAATGTTACTGTCTGTTGAGATACTTTTAGCTCCTAACTTTGTCATCCAGAGTTGTTAGATAACTCTTTTAGTGTTGTGTAACTTAAATTATTTGATAAATGTTCCAGATGTTCTTTCTCCAAGGAATTGATAAAAATGTTAAACAGCATAGATCCCTGGGACACTCCTCTGAAGTCCTGTTTCCTGGCTGATATCAAATAATTCATGACTACTTTCTACTAATTCAGAATCCATGTCACTTTCCTATTCTGAAGAATCATTCCATTTTATCCACAAAAATTGTAGGAAGACTTTGTCGAATGCCTTTCTGAAACATGGTAAACTATGTCTGCAGCCTTCACCTTTGTCTATCAATTTAGTAACTTTGAAAATGGAAATCAGGTTTGTCTATATAAAGCCTTGCTGACTCTTTTTTAGATTTAAATCCCTTAAATTATCATTTTAATTTTTTTTTTTTTGGCCAGGAATTGGAATTAATCTTTTTAGCCAAATCACATAACCTAGTCTTAATTTTCTCATCTGTAAAATGGGGATGATATCTGGTCTACTTACCTTACAGATTTCTTATAAGGAAAGTATTTTTAAACCTTAGAGTGTTATAGAAATGGGAATTATTATCATGTCACTCTGTATGTATCTTATTCAAATGTTTTTGAAAGTTCTCTATTTTAGGACTGCAAGGTTGTGTAGTTTATCTCTGATATCTTGACTACTGTTATTGGTTTGACCATTTTCTTTGTACTATAGAATGAAACCATTAGATCCAGTTTTTTTCCTAAGATGAGACCATATATGAAATGTAGCTCATTTCTAGGCATTTTCCCCCCAGCATCATTAGCTATCTCAATTACTCTTTGAGATAAGTTAAGTTTAGCAATGACAAGATTCAGTTTATCTTACCAAGGTTTAAAGTAGAAAAAAAAAAACTAAATGTCTATCAATCTCACAAAACCACCTCTTTTTTTTTACATTTCTAGATTAGTTCTTGTTAATAACATATGCTGAACAGTTCTAGATTTCCTCTAATTATCACTCATCTCATTCTACTAAATATCAATACCACAATATAGGCAGAGAATATAGAAGGGATATGAGAAGAAACATAAAACGGTAAATATCATCCTGGCCCCTGAGGCAGGAAGATCTCTGGCAAAATGGTGGCAATGTGATCATAGGCAAGTCTTTTCACCTCTCAATGCTCTTAGGGATGAGTATCCTCAAAGAGTTTCTTTTATCAATGAAATCCAGCCCATTCCCTTTCTCCCTATTAAAGGGATACTTCTTTTTTTTTTTTTTTTTTAAAGTATCTTTTTTTTTCATACAATAAGTGGATCATTTCAAAGGTTTATCTTTTCAAATGCTTGCCTTTGTTTTTCTTTTATTTTAATAGAGATTTGGGGACCATTTTTTTTCCTCCCAGAGGAAGGCAGAGCATTGTTTCATCCCTGATGCAGATGTTTGGTGCTTCCTGCTACACTACTCTACTAGGTTGTTCTAGAGAAAGTATTAAATCATGTCAATGTACAGGAACCTACTGTGAAGGTGCCCTGAGTTGCATCTTGAAATTGAAATTGCATCTGAATTTGTTTATGTTAAGGGTGGAGAGTGGAATGGCACCCTAAAGCCATAGAACTGCTTCTAAATTCAATAATGCTTTTCTAAAAAGAGGAAGACATTGTGTAGGGGAGAGCACTAAGCTTGGTATCATGGGAGAAGTATCAGATTCCTTTATTTGTCTTTTTCTAGCTTTTTAACAACTGACAGATGATTTAACCTTCCTGGGCTTTAGTTTCTGCCCTTCTGTAAATTAGGGACCAAGGCCATGTAGCATGGCTATACAGAGTTGTTCTTGGAGGCAGAAAGAACTGGGTCAAGTCCCACCCTTTATATACCCCTGGGCCTAGTGATCTTAGTCAAAGGACTTCACTTTTCAATGCCCTAGACAACTTTTTAAGGTTACAAATAATAGAGCAGGTATTTATTTGCACTTATGGAGGAATTTCTCTCATGAAGGACTCTACAGGTCCAGTTGTTTGTTTTAATTGAGATATATCTCTATTTACTTCAGATCATTAACATCTATCTACTCTTTCGGTTCCAGCTACTCAACCAGCTTCAAATATATATGTCTCTCCTATTGGGTAGCCAACACTGTTCCATTCTTCCCCTCCAGATTTATTTATTTATTTATTTGTTTGTTTGTTTGTTTGTTTTTAATCAGGTCAAAGAGAAGATTCCTTGCCTCAATTGCTATCTACCTTTAATCACTGAATGGGTGCAGCCTCAGTCAAACTGAGACCTATTGAAGACCTTAGTTTCAAAAGACCAAAATCTCCCATTGCATCCTGGGTCTTCTCCAGTCATTCTGATCTGTAGCTGGCCCTTGGACCCAGATGGTTCTGGAGAGGCAAATGAGGCAGCCCTCCCTCACTTGTGTAGCCCTCTCTCACTTAAATCCAATTCACTTCCATGTCATGGCATCTTCTCCCTGATGTCACGGTCCTCTTCAAGAACAAAGGACACACAAAAATTTTGTCTACAAGAATTTCAGAAGGTATTTTGTTAGATGCCTTCTAAAATCTGCCTTCCTTTTTGTCCATCACTTTAGAAGCTCTGTCAATGACTATCACAAGGCTCAAATAGGATAATACATGCAAGATAAAACACTATAAATGTCAATTAGCATTGTGATCTCCACTAATAAGTGATAGCCCTGTGTCTGGCACATAGTAAGTGCTTAATAAATGCTCATTGACTAATAGTGTGCCTTGCTTGTGAACATTTATTAAATATCCATTTATTACTAAATGGATGGAGTGACCTTGGACAATTGCTTTATCAACTAAAGAAGAGGGAATTAATTAAAATAATTGATAAGGACCCCCCCAGCTCTCACATCCTATGCTCTAGGACCAAAAAATCCTCACTTTGCCACTTATCACCTATTTATCATTAAGCAAGTCATTTCAACTATCGGGGACTCAATTTCCATATTTATAGAAATGGGGTTGGTTTATATTCCCTTTGATGTGTCTGCATACATGAAAAAATTAAATAACAGATAATCTGAAAGTTAGAAAAAATATCAGCACTATAGGGCCATATTCTGAGATAGATCATGTCAAAAAGAATGATTTTTGTTAAATCACTATAAGCTATTTAACCTGGTCTAAAACTGTCAGGCAATGTACTTTTAGTCTTCATCAAGTTGTTAAGCATTTATTAATCACTTACTGTGTATTGGACACTGTGCTTAGCCCGGAGGCTAACAAAAGATGCAAAGAAAGATAAAAATATGATTTCTACTCTCAAAAAGTTATAGTCTAATAGAAGTTATATTTTAATAGAAGAAGAAAGGTAAAATTTCTACTCTCAAAAATTATATTCTAATAGAAGAATAGCAGCATCTAAAAAAACTATGTAATATATACAATATTTCCAGTATAAATAGATTGCTATTCATCTTTCATTCTCAAAGAGGACCAAATGTATTGGATTTAAATGAAGCAGACCCTTGCAAAGTCTTCAGCATTTCTCTTTTTCAGAGTCCAGTGTCAAGACAGTCAGAAAGACTGGCAATGGTGATGTAAATGGAAGGTAATTTTCAGAGAATAGACACTTGAAATGGCAGCCAAGCTGAAGGCTAGGAAAAGCCTCTCAAAGAAGTTTGGATTTTAGCTGAGTTATAAAGGAAGCCAGAGAAAGCAGGAAGCTGAGATGAGGAGGGAGAACATTATGGTACAGAGGAGCGCCAGTGAATTGATCCATAGTTCAGAGATGGGATGGCATGCATGAGGGAATAGCAGGAAAGCCACAATCTGGATTGTGGGGAATACAGAATAAGATGGTGAATAGGTAGCATGGGTTGTAAAAGACTTTAATTGCTCATTAGAACATGTTCTATTTGATCGTTTGAGCCAACAGAGTAGGGGGTGATGAAGTCAAACCTGTGCTTTAGGAGAATCACTTTAGCAGCTGAGCTGAGACTGAATTGGGATGGAGAAAGGCTTGAGGCCATATCAATACTTCAGTTATGAATTGGTAGGGTCTAACCCCAGAGCAGTAATCACTGTGAGTGGAGAGAAGGAGATACACAGGATAGAAGTTGAAAAAGCTGAAATAAGACTTGGAATGGATTGGATGTATGGGGTAAGCCGAGAAAAGAGAGAAAGTTGTGGGTTTAGGTGATTGGAAGATAGTGGTACCCTTGATAGTGATAGGGAAGTTGGGAAGAGAGGAGGGGTTGGGGAAAAGATAATGAAATCTCTTTTGGGGCATGTTGAATTTGAGATGCCTATGGGGGCAGCTAGGTGGCGCAGTAGATAGAGCACCAGCCTTGAATTCAGGAGGACCCGAGTTCAAATCTGATATCAGACACTTAACACTTCCTAGCTGTGTGACCCTGGGCAAGTCACTTAACGCCAGCCTCAGAAAAAAAAAAAGAAAAAGAGATGCCTATAGGACATCCCTGGCAGCAAGATGGCAAAATGGATAGAGTGCCAAGCCTAAAATCAGAGGGATCTGAGGTCAAATATGACTATCTGTATGATCTTGGACAAGTCACTTAATCCTGCTTGCCTCAGTTTCCTCATATGTAAAATGAGCTAGAGAAGGAAATAACAAATCTCCTCAATATCTTTGCTGAGAAAACCCCGAATGGGGTCATGAAGAGTTGTACATGACTGAAACAACTTAACAGCAACAGCATCATGAGACATCTAGCACAAAGTGTTTAAATTGGTGCTCAGGAGAGGTATTAGGTCTAAATTCATATATTGATGAATTACCCCTTCCACATTGCAGGGATATGGAAGCTAGAAAATCCTACAAAATTTTTTTTGGCTTTCCCTTTGTATCAGAGAAGTCTGAATTATTATGGTATTAAAAATAAAATATGTTGATATTATACAATAATATACATATCTTATGCATTTCTGAGTTTCTGAACTTTTTTCCTGTTATCTCTGACCTTTGCATGCTATCTGTAGCTTCTGCAAAAATCCTACAAATTTTTATGTAATTTCTTTTGCTGACCCATGAACAACCATGGAGAAATATGAAAGGGATAACTATATTACTTTTTTTCCTACTGGTCAAAACTGTCATATCCTTCAAAAAAATCTAAAGTCTAACACCGAATTCAAGGCTTTTATTTATCTTTTTTTTTTTTTTTTTTTTTTGGAGGGGGCAGTGTTTCATATACAGTACAGTAGACTAAATAAGGCAGAAGTGGGCAGTAGAGAATAATTCATTGATGTCATTGCTATAGGAACTCCCAGTTGATAGATTGTAAATTCGGTCTGTGAGCTCTGTAATTTACGGTTTTAGAGGGGTTGCCTTCAGAGATCACTTAAGGGTGAGGAACCTTGAACCCAGATTTTCCTGCCTAGAAGGTAGGCTTTCTACTTACCATCATGTTACATCTCTCCTATCTGCCATAATTCCTACAATCTCAATCTCACAGTACCTCCTCGATCCGCCTTCTTTTCCAACCCTAGATGATGAGGTGGACAACTTTTTCCTTTTTGCCTGACCCAGTTGGTGATCAACTTATGCACAGAGGTTCTAGGACCGGGATCCCTTTCATCCTCCATACTTTTATCCTATTGAGGCTTGCTGTTGATGAGATGCATGTGAAATGTCTCATCTTTTAAAACATAAATCTTAGACATTGATCTTCATATCCTGCTGCAGAGGGTTCCCCAGGTCAATTGTGTATGGTAGAAAGAGTTCCTCCTTTTATCCATTTTAAACATGCGTCTCTTTCATCTCATCTCATTCTCTTGTTCTTTCCCAAGGAAAGTGAGTTTGGCTTTGTGGATACCAGACACAGAGGATTGAGTGGAGACCATAATCTTACTTTGTGCTGGCTACCCAAAAGGCCTTAGGCACACCAGGGAGAGAGGACTATGAGCCGATGAGTTAAAGGTAGGAAGGGGCTCCATTTTAATTAGTCATAGATTTAGTTCCTAGTCATTTGAAACCTCATAAAAAATTCTGCAACAGGCAGTTGGTGCTTTTTACATTACCCTGATAGGTCCTTAAAAATTAAATTATGCAAAGCCTTTCAGAAATGTGTAGTAAATCAGTGTTTTGTCACAGTCTAAGAGACCACTGTGCATTTCAGCTCAAGATGGTCTTGAGGCAGGGAGGAAAGAAAGGCCTATTAAAAAAAAAAAAAAGAAATTGTCATTTTACTAGCAGTAGGAGGACCCCAACTAGGGCTCAATTACGAATCCGATCTTGCTGTGAATGTTAAGTGATCGTTTTGGCAGCCTAATTTCTCCTGCCTTCTGGCTGGCCCTTTCTGTCTCCTTCCTTTCATAGGCCTACTTCCAACCCTGCATCAGTGAGCACAATAATAATAATTATTATTATTCCAGCACTGGATCTCACAGCGGCACTGCTGTGCCTTTGTGGTGTACTAACTTCCCTGCCAACCCTGATGAAGGTATAATGGAAGGGTCGGCTGGTGGGGCTGTGGCAACAATTTCAATCTTTGCAAGGTACTTTAAAACACCCTAGAAAGGTGAGTTGTTACGACCAACATTGTTACAATTATCAAATACACTTCGGAAACCTGTTTTTTGCTTTTTTTTTTTTTTTTTTTTTTTTTTTTTTTTTTACTTTTCCAATTTTTGCCCTTTCCAGAGCTTCAACCCAGCAGGACATCACTTCTTTGGCTGAGACAGCAAGCTTGTAAAGATGAAGAAAGATTAAGGCCTTCCTAGTCACCTAATATCCTAAGGCTTAATCTTTCCTTCTTCATCACTTGGCTTGGCTCTCTATGGAGAAACATTTAAAAATCCATCTCTAGTTAGTAAGGAAGTGGTAACTATATAAAGATGCAATAAAATTCCTCTCTTGTTTGTACAATGGAATAGCACAATGGGAAGAGTCTTGGATTTCATATTAGAAAACTTGATTTTAAGTCCAGCTCTCCTTCTTATAATGGTGGAACTTCCCTTGGGCATGGTACTTAATTATTCTGCACCTCAGTTTCCCCTCTATAAAGTAAGGTTATAATAAAGATTTTCTCTCTGTCTTCTCTTTCTCTCTCCCTTCCCCTCCCTCTCTTCTCTCTCTCTCTCTCTTTCTGTCTCTTTTTCTCTTTCTTCTTCTGTCTCTCTCTGTCTCTGTCTGTCTCTGTCTGTCTCTGTCTGTTTCTCTCTTTCCATTTCTCTAGCTCTTTGTCTCTCTCTCTCTCTCCCTTTCCCCTCTTTTTCTATCTCTCTCTGTCTTTTTCTCTGGGTGTCTCTTTTTTCCTTCTCTCTCTCTCTCTCTCTCTCTCTCTCTCTTTCTCTCTCTCTCTCTCTCTCTCTCTCTCTCTCTCTCTCTCTCTCTCTCTCTCTCTCTCTCTCTCTCTCTCTTCTTTTTCTGTCTCTCTCAGCCTGTCTCTTTCTGACTCTGTCTCTTTCTTTATCCTTTTCTCCTCTTTCTCTGCCTCTGTCTCTCTGTGTCTGTCTCTCTCCACTCTTCCTTTTTCTCTCTGCTCCTCCCTCCCTTCCCTCTCTGTCTCTTTCTCTCTCTCTTTCTGTCTGTCTCTCCTGCTTCCTACTTCCTTTTTTCTCCTTTCCTATTTGCCTCATGAGCCCCAAGTTAAGAATCCCAAGACTAGATTATCTCAAAGTTGCTTTCAGCTCCAAATGTATACCTGACCATAGGGTGGGATTTGTGGAAATATTCCCTGTCCTTCCATGTAAACTCCACTATTGTTGACCACCATGCATTGCTGCTCTTGGCAGTTACTAAGTAAGTTAGTTAATAAGGAAAGAAAAGAGGAAATTTGCTTTCTTATCCATAAGTAACTAAGCTAGGCACCTCCCCCAGTTTGCTTAGCCTCTCCTTCAGTGGTTATAACTTTAAAATATTCTTAGGAAAGGAGACATTATAAAATAGAGGGAAGATTTCTAATTCTCTAGGCACAGTATTGGGGTTCTGATCCTGCCTTTTATGCTCATGATAGGTGAATTATTTAATTTCCTTGAGCCTCAGCTTCCTTATCTCTAAAATGGAGGGTTGGGTCTAGATCAGAAGTGTCAAACATGAGCCCCTTGGGTGCCATGTAGCATACAACACTTCAGTGATGGCAAACCAGATTAAAATGTAATTGAGAAATATTTAACAAAATAAATAAAAATGCAATAAAACATAGAACATGTATGTTAAAATGAAGTCAACACAGAGAGATATTTTGGACTAATTGAAGGCCATGGTTTCTGTTTGAATTTGACATTACTGGTCTAGTAATGGCCCTTCCAAGTTTCAATATATGAACTTAGTGTCATTAAATCTACTACACTGTGTCCTGTTTCCCTGAATTTTTCTTTCTAATATCAGGTAGGGAAAATTCTTTTTAACTGTAGTCTTAAAACAGACTCAGAGAGTTGAAGGGATTTGCTTGAAGACACATTAATAATTGTCAAAACTAGGATTCTACTACTTGGGATAATGATAATATGAAATCTAAGTTCTTAAAGGCAGGGACAATTTTTTTGTTTTTGTTTTTATTGACAGACTATAACAGGCTCTTAATATCTGCTTGTTGAATTGAATGTCAGTCAGTAACCTTTTATTAAGTATTATGTAATAACATGTCAGACACTATGCAGAGCACTGTGACACAAAAAAAGGCCAAATATAGTCTCTGCCCTCAAGGAGTTCCCAGTTTAAGGAATGGAAAATTCCTTTGTATCATGAAATAGCCGATTTTTAAAAATAGCACTTTAGTATTAATAAAATAACTCTAACCACTGTGAAGAGAACAGGTCAAGCTATGTCTCAAGCTGTCTCAACTCACCTCGATTGCTATTCATTAAATACCCAATGAGCAAGGAACCACTGTGGTTAGTATCATTACATATGTTGAATCTTTCATGTTTTGGATCTTAATCATATCTCCCCATTAGAAGGGTTCTTAAGTGATCATGTAGGGTCCCCCTTTTATTTTGCTAAGGGCTAGGACAATAAGATGTTGGCCTATGATGAGTAAACGGTAGGGCTAGTATTGACTAAATACTAAAACTTAGGTCTTCCAGTCCCATTCTAGAGCTCTTTCACCAACCCACACTGGGTCACTGCTCATTTCAAGGGCTTTCAAGAAGTTTGGTTATGGTTCAGAACACCTTATAACCACTTCTCCCTGTTCCCCTCTCCTGTTTAATGAATGAGAAAATTGTAGGCTACTGAGGATAAATGATTTAAGTGAGTCTCCAAAGCAAGTCATTTGCGAAACTGGAATGTGAACTTGATCCTGTGGCTCTGGTGCCCAAAGTTTTGAACGGGTACAAGATGGTGCCCTCCTCCCTTGCATTCTAAGGCGATGATTTTTAAGGTTTCTTTTGCAAGTCTCACTGTCGTTTGGACATATTTCATCCTTTCCTCCCTCAGTTGGGGTTTAAATAAATAACAGATAGAAATAGTCAGTTACTGGGGCTAAATTTAAAAACAGCTTTTTTAAATGACCAGTGAAAGCTATCAGGCAAAGCCCCTCAGAGGTCTGTTTTGCTCCAGGAAGCTGCTCTGAATGTTAGAAAGACAAACAAAGTGAAGGGTATGTCACTTTAAGATGAGTGCTGGCCAGCTGCCAACTTAAACCTGGAGTGCTGAATATTTTCAGATCTTTCCTGATTCTTTCTGACCATTAAAAACTCAAAAGGCCTTTATGCTGAAGAAGACATTCCCTACCTCTTTTTTTTTTAAAGAGCTAATGAAGATTCAATTAGAAAGATATTTTCATTTCATCAAATTACTCCAGTTTACTAAGAAGCATGTTTTATGTAAAGAAATGAGTTTTTGCAAGAGAATTAAAGTTTATTTTCTCTTCCAAACAACTCAATAAGCATTTGTTAAACATCTACTCTATATTAGTCACTAGGTTAGAGACTGGATTTGCCCAAATGAATATCTTGAGGGTACTTGGAACTCTGCACATCACACGATGAATTTTTCCTTATTCCTCCAATCTTGCTTCTCCTTCCCTGTTTTGTTAATGGCATTATCATCTTCCTAACCATACAAACTTAAAATCCCAGAACAGTCTTTGGTCCCTCACTTGTCCTCATCTTTTATGTTCAACCACTGCTAAATTCTACCAATTCTACCTCCACAATACCTCTTCCATGGATCATCCACGTTCTTCTTTCCATTATTACTTCCAGCACAATCACCACCACTGTGGCCAGAGTTCAGGCCTTCATTATATTATTACAGCAGTCTCTTAATTGGTATCCCCACTGTCAGATCCTTCCCTCTCCCTTCCAAACACATCCTATTACCAAATGAACATTTCTAATGCTCAAATTTGATTGAGTCACTCATCAGCTCCCTATTGCCTATCAAATCAAAGAAAATCTTCAGCCTGGAACAAGATCCTCCAAAACCTTGAACAAATTTACCTTCATACTAGTCTAGCTTTAGTTTCTTCACTCCAGCCAAAATGGACTTCTTGTCTTTCAACTCTGTTCTTTGCTCATTCCATTAAAATAGCCTGAATTCTCTGACTTTCTCCTAGCTCTTAGCCCTAACCCATTTATAATGCTCTATCCTCTCATTCTTGAAACCTAGTTTGTTTTTGTATCTTTTTCAGTGATCTGTCAGGATCTTATGCAAAGTACACTTAATAAATATTTGTGTAATCATAGAATTTAAATAGTTCTAACATTTGGTAAACTGTAATCCCAAAAGAGCAAAACTGCAATAATAATATCAATAGATCACAACCAATTTTTTATCTATATACTTGTACATATTTTTTTTTTTTTTTTTTTTTTTTACTGAGGCAATTGGGATTAAGTGACTTGCCCAGGGTCACACATCTAGGATATGTTAAGTGTCTGAGACTAGATTTGAACTCAGATCCTTCTGAATTCAGGGCTGGTAATCTATCCACTGTGTCACCTATTTGCCCCTATTTATGCATGTTTTAAAAATCAATCCAGTATGAACTGAAAATTTTTGAGCACAGGGGCATGGTGAGACCCAAAATACTTTAATCATGATCACTTGCAGAGAACTTTTGGAAGTTATTCATTCTCAAGAGCCATTCATTCTCCAACTGATAAATAGTTCAAGGATATGAACAGGCAATTTTTTTTTCTAAAGAAGATATCCAAACTATTTACAGGATATGAAAACATGTTTTAAAGCACTAATAACTAGAGAAATGCAAATTAAAGCAACACTGAGGTCACAACTCAAACACATCAGATTTGTAAAGTTGACCAAAAAAAATGTTGGAGGAGTTCAGAAAGATCAGGCACATTAATGCCTTGTTGACAGAACTGTGAATTGGTCATTCTGGAACTTTGTTCCAAAAGTTACTAAACTGTGATGTGAATCAATTTACCCTTTGATTCAGGAGTAATACCACCACTAGGCCTATCACCCAAAGAGCTTGAAAAAAGATGGAAAGTATATAGTATATACAAAAATATTTATAGCAATTCTTTTTGTGGTGGTAAAAAAAAACTTGTAATTCAAAGGAAATTGAGGAATGGCTGAACAAATCATAGCATATCCATATAAAGGAATATCATTGTGCTGAGAAAAATGAAAGAATAATTTCAGGGAAACTTGAGAAGATTTGTTTGAATTGATATAGAGTGAAATAAGCAGAATCAGGAGAACAAAGTATATAAAAACTTTATAAAAAGATACAACTTTGAAAGATTTAAAAGTGCTGATCAACACAATGAACAGCAATTCCAAGGGAGTGACAATAAAGACCACTTTCCAAATGATAGAGAAGTGATGAACTTATAGTACAGAATGACATATGATAGATATGTATACATATACATATACATATATACATATATTTTATATCTGTCTGTATAGGACATGGTTAATGTTAGAATTTGCTTTGCATTTTTGTTAATTGAAAAAAATAAAATTTAATTTAAAAAGAAATTGTTCATTTTTATTAATTAGTATTTAATAAATGTGTTCAGGAGAATTATAGCTCCAGAATCTATGAATAATATGAAAAATAATGTAAGATGAAAATAATCCATATTACAAAATGACTAAATTGCTTTAACATTATATCAACAAGGAAAGAAATGAATTCTGAATATATAAAAGAATAATTACAGAAAAGATTGTTCTCTCTTTTCTCAGATGAGAGAGAAGAAAGGAAATGAATATTAACTATAGAAATCAAGATTTAGGAAATGTACACAGAAGAATTTGGGGGCTCAATGATTCTTACAACTGTAGTGAAGGAAACATTGAATGTGCTGGATGGTGTATCTTTCTCTGGAACTTGTTTTAAAAGAAATACAGCTGACTTTGTTTAGGCAAAACCTGTCAAAAGAAAGGATCCAGATGTTGAAGACAAGTCCTTCCATAAGATTGGCACTTCCCTGTCTTCATGCCCTAGGGTCTTTGCAAGTCAATTGGGAAGGAGCAGGTCATTAATTGCAACACAACTTCAAAATTTCACATCTTTCTCCCTGCCCTTCTTCCCCTGGAATGGGGGGGGGGTCAATGAAATATGACAGTATATATTTATGTTTTCAGCATTGATTTGAGTATATAGCATTGAGGAAAGGTCATTGTACTGAAAATCAAAAGACAGGGTTAGACTCCTCTGCTTGAATACTTTATACTTCTGTGACTGTGAGCTAGTCACTCAGCCTTGCTAAACCTCATCATTTTTCATCTATAAAATGAGTAAAAAACTTACACTATCTGTTTCATAAAACTATGCTTTCTAAAGTTTATATAATTCCTATATATACATGTATATATATATGTATACACACATATACACACATATTAATGTATATAATGGTAACCATCTCTAGGGCAGGGGAAGGGAGAGAAAGAGGAAAAATTTACATGATAATATTATATATTTAAAATGAATAACAAGTTGTATATAATAGACTTGTAGCTTCATGTATAACTCTTTTTAAAATTTTTATTACATTATAAAAATGCTTGTTTTATTTCATAAATTAAAAACAATTTTTTAATTAAAAAATTAATTAAAATTTAAATTTAAATTTAAAAATAAAAATAAAGTACAATGGGAATGTTCTGCAGTACATACTATCCATTAGGCATATTGTAGGATGCTTCAGGATGAACTTAATTCCTTTGAACCTCAGTCAGGTTTTATAATTTTGTGATCACTTTGATAAAATCCTTGTAATTTTGTGAAAGGATTCACTTAGGTCACCTGGTCAAGCAGACAATGGACACCAAATCTATGGGCTCTCAGTCCACAGATTTTTCCCTTTTAATGCTAAAATTGAGCTTTTTGAATCACTAGAGAACATCACTTACTAAAATGATTTAGGATAGTTGATAGATAATCTAATTAAGACATGTCAGTAATTGTAAAAGCCATTAAATAAGTGTAATCACCCATCTCTAAAATCAATATCATGATCATTAGATTGATTAATACCTCAAAATGTTTCTGTAAGAAAAAGTGATTGTAAACCTTAAAGTGCAGGCCTGAGAGTAGAGAAAAACTCTCCTTTTTTCCCTCTTTGCAGAGATAGGGCTTTATAGTTGTAGAATATTGGTGCATATGCATGGTTGATGTATGGGTTGATTTTGTTAATTTGATTTTTTTTCTTTTTTAAAATTTTTGTCACAAGAGATGGCTCTTCAGTCAGAGAAGAGGGGAAGAGACTTAGAGATTAAGGTGATATTAATGCATTATTGATGGAATTGTGAACTGCTCCAACCATTCTGGGGAGCAATTTGGAACTATGGTCAAAGGACTATAAAACTGTGCATACTTTTTTGACCCAGTAATACCACTACTAAGTTGGTATCCCAAGACATAAAAAACAGAAAGAGAAAGGACAAAAATATTTATAGTGTAGTGACAAAGAACTGCAAATTGAGAGGATGCCTGTCAATTTGAGAATGGCTGAACAAAT